>NC_141084.1:12195674-12380674 GCF_041138505.1 Cibotium barometz | reverse complement strand
GCTCAAGGAAAAATATACCTGTGTTTTTCCAGGTGGAACCAAATGTGCACAAAATAGAAGAGCATCGCAGGAAGTACCAGCGTTTGCGAAAGGAACAAGAGCTGAAAAAGGCTGCACGCAGCAAAGCAAAACATCAGCGTGAAACAAAGGTGCCTTTTTTACAGATGCAAAAGAAGATACTTGTACAGAGAAAATTTACTGAATGTGGCCCTTCTGTGTTTGCTGTCAAGCAGAAACCTGAGGCTGCTGCTCAAGGAGCTTCTGGTATGCCAGGTGGTGGTTTTCCCGGTGGTTTCCCTGGGGCAATGCCAGGAGGAATGCCAGGAGGTATTGATATCAGTAAAATTCTTAATGTAAGTATGCTAAATTTTAAATCAATGGGTATTGGTTTTAATTTTCTGTTTGTAATGCTGTTGGGAGGTGTGTTTTAATGTACTTGATGTTTCTTTTTATTAGGATCCGGAGCTGCTTGCTGCATTCCAGGATCCAGAAGTAATGGCAGCTTTACAAGATGGTATGCTCCTTATGCTCAACCCGTTGCACTGCTGTTGCTCTCCACTGTGCCATTGGTATTGGTTGCCTGACTTTGTTATTGCCGATCTGTTTTTCCTTGTATGCAGTCATGAAGAACCCGGCAAATCTGGCTAAGCATCAGGGGAATCCGAAGGTTGCCCCTTTCATTGCAAAGATGATGAGCAAATTTGCAGGATGAGTGATTGCAAGCTCTACGTAGGTGTAGGAGAGAGGGATGGACTAGTATAAGTGTGGGTTTTGGTTGGCCTGTGTGCCTTTTTTTTTTCTTGGGCAAGTATCGGGTGGCTTCTACTTGATGTGAAAACAACTGTAATGTATACGGAACGGTTTGGTGTACACTGTTAAGGCATTTTTGTTGAGAGTTATGCTGTGCATGCAGAGAGCCTCAGGTTGTGTAAATGTTGAAAGGCTAGATGTAGAGCTGTAATTGGGATTTACTAGCTACGCAGTGTGCTTCATCATATGTTATACCACAGTCACTGCTCAACACCTGAAATATGGTGCTTTTGATTACACGCTATTAACAAAGGCAGCCATAGAGTGCTAAGTCAAGGTTTGACAGAGTATCTTGCACCTTATGCACTACAATATTGTTGACTTGATGAAAGAAAATGACTATAGTGAGCACCCACCACACCCTTCCTTCATTAGAAGTTTTCTAGATTTTCTCCAACAAGAGCCATGAAAGCTTGATTAGTGGTGCCCAACTTGTGTAATTGGACCAGAGTTGCATTAGCACTTTTGAGGCAGCTTTAAACCAGAAATCTCCACACAAAACAGAGGAAGCTGACTGACATCAAATGTTGACTTGGAAGCTCTCCTTTGCCGGTGATTTCTTACTTGTTTCTCTGACCAGTGTTACACACCTTAAGGTCTTTTTCTGCACTGAACTTGTACTCTTTTCCTATCCCCATCAAATCTTAACTCTGAATAAGGAAGTTGGTAATTAGGACACTTGAAAGTGTGCAACCATAAAATTAAATTGCTCAAAGCATAGGCAATATTCAAGATTGGGTCCAATTTGTTTCCACATGAGTAAGCGTTCTTTTTCCTCTTATAAAATTGCCTACTGTAAGAAGATAATGTCGAATGAGCCGACATTTCTTCATGGTGTACTATAATCCATCATTTTAAAAAATAGCTTTGGGGGTTTAAAATAATTTGCAACACTAAAATAGTTAGAGATAAGTGATAAGTGTTATGGTTAGAGAGGACTCATATACATTCAGCCAAGAGTTAAGAAGCTCTGAAGGTTGATGAAAGTTATTTGGCAACGTGAGTCATAACGTTGTAGAAAAGATCGTTGTCTAAATTGCACCAACAATGTCTAAATTGCACGAAAAATTGTTGAAGCTTGGGTAAGTTTTATGGAATTTTTTAGGAAATCATTTTTGGTTTTTTAAGTTTTTGGGAATAAAAATAAGAATTCTAGGGATACTTTTTCGACTAATACTTTTGCTTGAGAAATACTAGAAATTAATGTGCAGCAATGGGAAACTATAAAAAATTGAAATACTAGAAATTAATGTGCAGCAATGGGAAACTATAAAAAATTTGGGAAGGGCTAATTTCTGGCCTAATTACTTTAAAACAAAAAGAAAAATTCTTTTGATCTAAAAGTGGGCTTTTTGAGTATTTGTATTATTATTCTTTTTTTTTTGGGGGGGGGGGGGGGGGGGGGGGGAGGGAACGAGATGTTTTTAGTATGGAAGAGAGACTGTGAGCCGTTAGATTGTTAATTGGAACAATCGTTGCTCAATTCTTGCTCAATTCTTCTTCTAAGACTTGATTATTGACCACCTCAACATGTTGATTCATCCACATCTCTTCATCTTGATCCCAGGAAGAATTTTCGACAGTTACTTTTAAAAAAGAAGGGTGGTTTTTGGTGTGCATAGATGGTCTTTGGACCTTTGGTCTTTGTCCTTTGAGTAAATTTTTGCAACCCTCTAATCTTAAGCCTTTTTAGTTGAATGAGCATCAGCTTGGAGCTCCCAAGGAAAGAACTATAAGCAATTTGCAAGAGGTTCTTATGAATGTAGGCTTGGATGAGTTTTATGATGATATGGAAGACTTACTATTATCTCCAAAAGCCTCTCTCTCATGAGAACTAAATTAAGTTTTACATGCCTGTATAGAAGGTCTTTGCAATGGGGTTATCCAAAGCAAATGTCTACTCCCTTGCGAAATGCAATTAACACTTCCCAAGTTCAAAAACTGCAAAACCAAAAAATACCCTCATTTCGGGAAAAATTTGGTTTTAATGATTGACAAGCTCTGCCCGCTCATCATCGTGTATTAGTGGAGATTGCTTCTCCTTGTTGGAGTGGGTATCGACTATGATTGGCTGTGCTTTTTGTGTTGCTACAGATTATTGTTGATGAAGCTGCCGCTTATTGTGATGAATAGATAAGGCTTAATATGAGATGTTTTGTTGCCTTGGAGAGCCATATAAAATATCTATTTCTCTTCTACTCTCTCTGCCTCTCTTATTGAGATTGTTATAGTAGGTGTAGATGGGGTGCTGAGGCTATTGGAGAAATGGATCACTTATATAGTTGCTTACGGAGCTACACACTTTGAGTAGGGACCATATTTTAGATTTCTAGTGACGGAAAAATTCTCCATAGGTTTAATGTACTACTTGAGCTTTTTATTGAATGGGCACTATGAGTAGTGCTCGATGCTCTATAAATGTCCAGTCAAGGCCACCACTGAGATTAATAGATGCAGTTCTCATTGGAGTTTCCACCCCATAAGATATGTGCACCCTTGTGCCATCAAATTCTCACACTCCCATGTGCCAGTTTGTGCTTTCCATGCGCTACCTTTTAGACCATTGACTTCACCTTTTATAGGTGATCATACAAATAGACCTTTGATCTAGGACCCTTGGTCTTTCTATTTCCTTTCTGATGTGCATGCTCTCCCCCTTTTTGTACTTATGTTGCACTCTCAGGCATTGCTATTTCAATCCCCCTAGGGGACCAACATGCCAACACAATTGCAAGAAACCCGCACTCACTTTGACATTCGCAAGATGGCAATAGTGTCGTTGGAAAGAATCCACTAGCACAAAGAGACCGGCAAAAAGACGTCTTCATCTAGTTAGTACTGGCAATCTTACAAGCGACAAACAAGACAACCCCAACATTAGCAACAAGGCAACATTGTCGCTGCAAAGAAGCCACCAGCACAAAGTAACCGGCAAAAAGATTCTCTCATCTAGACACTATTGGCAATCCAACAAGTGACAAACAAGACAATGCCAACATCCAAGTTTTTCCCAATAAACTGGGTAGGTCGAGTACTTCTAGAGAGGTTTGAGTTGGTACAGTTGGGATTGTTTGTAGGTACAATTTCCAAACCACTCGAAAGCCTCAAAGAATGTCGCTACCACCAAACCCAAATCGATGTCCAATTATAACCAAACCTTGGCAAGTTTTCGGTGTTGTGCACTCAACCCTATTCACTCACACCCCTTTGCCACCACTGGCACTTACGAAACCCGCCCCCCCCAACGCATTCCTTCCCACCTTGTGGTCCATTCAAATCCATCCATGCACTCATGCCTTTTGCAGATCACAGTCTCCACTACACTTTATCAAGGCACTCTGACATCAGATCCACACTCTTGCACGTAGCATCTATGTCCCCTTTGTATGGATGCCTTTAATCATGTTGTCTTGAATTCCTCATTGAGTCTCATTCTTTCCCAGTCCAGCCCTCTTCCCATCCATGACTCACCATTTCCGCATCCACACCACACAAGCTACTTGCCTTTCCTTCGTGAACGACACATTGGGACTTTGTAAGAACCACTGTAGAATCCTCCATCCTACCCAATCAAATGGTGGTCTTGACACTCAGCACGGTGATTTCATCAAGCATGCTCTGCATCTCCAAGGCACAACGGTTGCCTCCATCTATGCTAATCAATCAAGGTAGAGATTCCCAACAGAACAAAGCAATGCTACATGCCCACCATTAGCAATGTTGACATTTCACAAGCTCTATAATGCTTCCATTCATTCCGCCCACATCACCATGCTTCTAGTAAGCGAGTTGAATAGCCACCAACATTCCTTTACGGAGCTACACACTTTGAGTTGGGACCATATTTTAGTTTTCTAGTGATGGAGAAAACCACCACAGATTTAATTTACTACTTGAGCTTTATTGAATGGGCACTATAGTAGTGATCAATGCTCTATAAATGCTCAATCAAGGACACCACTGAGATCAAAAGATGCAGTTCTCATGGAGTTCCCACCCCACAAGGTATGTGGACTGTTGTGCCATCCATGTGCGCATAAATGCTCATACTCCATGTGCTACCTTTTTGACCAATTGACTTCACCTTTTACAAGTGATCATACAAATCAACCTTTGATCTAGGATCCTTAGTCTTTCTATTTCTTTTCTAATATGCATGCTCTCCCCTTTTCTCTACTTATGTTGGACATTGCTATTTAAATCCCCCAGGGACATGTAGTATGAAGGCCAACATGCCAGCACAATTGTAGGAAAACCATTGTTATGGCTCACTCTAATTCCCCTTGAAACACATCCAACAAGAGATTACCTAGTGAATCGCAACTGTCGTGAGGATCTTTCCAATGGTCGAGCTCGTAACCCTCGAGGTCTCCAAGCTCTACAACTCTTTGAGACGCAATTCCACCGCGTCTCCCACGAGCGTTGTCACACCACTGCGTTGCACTATGGGTACTCCTCCCTCCTCTCGCCTCACTTCACTCACACACACTTACTAGCATGCATTAGGGAGAGATTAGTAAGATGATTAGCAAGCATAAGACTTAATTGTACAATGGGAGAGCATATTGTATTATGAGAGAAATTCACTTATATACATGGCCATAAGTGTTCATACTCACTTAAATTGTGGCCAGCTGGGCACTTTAGGGTCATAAGAGGCCTAATGCTATTACAATTACTACTCTCATAATATATCCATGAAGTACATCACTTAGGACTTCATCCTAACTTGCTACCATGAAGCGAGAATTGCCATAAATACTCTGTCACACCATTACGGGCGCCTATCCAAGCTGTAGCTTTGGACACTATTGCCTCATATCTTGAATGTATGACCCTTTCGTGTATCTATCGTGACTCCTTGATGTAAGATAATGATGATAGATCTTGTTAACCCTAGGAATGGGCTAACAACCACTCATGCATTGACCTTGACATTGGCAACAAGGCAACAATGTTATTGGCAAGAAGCCAGTAGCATAAAGTAACCGGCAAAAAGAGGCCCTCATCTAGCCACTACTGGCAATCCAATAAGCGACAAACAAGACAAACCTGACAATGGAAACAACAAGGCATCATTGTCACACAGGCAAGAAGTCACCAGCACGAAGTAATCGGTAGAAAGATGCCCTCATCTAGCCACTACTGGTGGCAATCTAACAAGCGACAAACAAGGCAATTCGGACATCCAAGTTCTTCCCAACAGTGGTAAGGTAGGTGAAACACTTGACCCTCCTTTTCTTGAAATTTTTGTCTTCCCACCACCACTGAGTAGGTGGAGCACACCCACGGAGGGTAGAGCTGGTACAATTGGGATTTTTTGTAGGTACATCGCTAGATAGCCTCAATTGCCAAACCACTCACAAACCAAAAAGATTCTTGCTACCACGAATCCCAAATTAGTGTGCACTTACAACCAAACCTTGGCAAGTTTTCGGTGTTGTGAACACATCCCTCTTTAATCACAGCCCTTAGCCCCACCACTGGCACTTAGGAACTTTGCCCCCCACACAGTCCTTCTCATCTTGTGGTCCATCCAAAATCCATTCATACACTCATGCTTTTTACAGATCATAGTCTCCACCACACCTTATCAAGGCACTCTGACATCGGATCTACACTCTTGCACGTACCATCCATGTCCCCTTTGTATAAATGCTTTAATTATGGTGTCTTGAATTCCTCATTGAGTCTCATTCTTGCTCAGTCTAGCCATCTTTCCATCCATGACTCAGCATTCCAACATCCATACATCACATGGGCTAGTTGCCCGTGAGTGAGCGGCACATTGGGACTTTGTTAGAATCACTCTAGATTCCTCCATCTTACCCAATCAAATGGGCTTGCCGATCATGGGTTGTTGCACCATCCTAATATATGAGCCCAAATGGTAGACTTGACACTCAACGTGGTGATTCCATCAAGCACGCTTTGCATCTCCCTCCAAGGCACAACATTTGCCTCCATCTATGCTAATCCATTGAGGTAGAGATGCCCAAAAGAACAAAGCAATGCCGCATGCCTCCATCGCCAATGTCGACATTTCACAATACCACCCCCAAGCTCACAATACCACCCCCAAGCTCTGTAATGCTTCCATTCCCGGCTACATCACCATACTTCTAGCAAATGAGTTGAATAGCCACCAACGTTCCTTACGGAGCTACACACTTTGAGTTGGGACCAAATTTTTGATTTCTAGTGATGGAAAAAACCACCATAGATTTATTGTACTGCTTGAGCTTTATTGCATGGGCACTATGAGTAGTGATAAATGCTTTATAAATGCTCAGTCAAGTCCACCACTAAGATCAAATGATGCTGTTCTCATGGAGTTACCACCCCACAAGATATGTGGACCGTTGTGCCATCCATGTGCCCATAAATGCTCATACTCCATGTGCCACCTTATGCGTTCCATGCGCTATCTTTTTATCCATTGACTTCACCTTTTACAAGTGATCACATAAAAATCAACCTTTGATCTAGGACACTTAGTCTATCTATTTCCTTTCTAATGTGCATGCTCTCTCCCTTGCTCTAGTTATTTTTGCACCCTCATACATTGCTATTTCAATGCCCTAGGGGCATGCAGTATGAAGACAAACATTCCAACACAATTGGGAAAAAACCCACAAGTGCACTGACCTTGACATCAGCAAAAAAAGGTAATAGTGTCGTTGGCAAGAAGCTAGTAGCATAAAGTCACTGGAAAAAAGATGCCCTCATCTAGCCACATACTGGCGATCCAACAAGTCACAAACAAGACAACCTCGACATTGGCAACAAGGCAACATTGTCACTTGGAAGAAGCCACTAGCACGAAGTAACCGGAAAAAATATGCCCTCATCTAGCCACAACTGGCAATCCAACAAGAGACAAACAAGGCAATGTCAGCATCCAAGTTCTTCCCAACAAACTTGTAAGTGTAGGTATAAAACTTCACCCTCCTTTTCCTGCAATTTTTGTCTCCCCATCCATTGAGTAGGTAGAGCACTCCCACAAAGGGTAGACCTGGTACAACTGGGATTGTTTGTAGGTACATCGCCACATGCCTCAATTGTGAAACCACAAACAATCTCGCTACCATAAAACCCAAATCAGTGTCCACTTGCAACCAAACCTTGGCAAGTTTTCGGTTTGTGCACTCATCCCTCTTTACTCACTAACCTTCGCCCATGATTGGAGCTTACTAACTGCTGCCCCCCTCCATGCACTCCTTCCCACCTTGTGGTCCATCCAAAATCCATCCATGCACTCATGCCTTTTGCAGATCAAAGTCTCCACCAAACCTTATCAAGGCAGTCTGACATGGGATCCACACTCTTGCACGTAGCATCCATGCCCCCTTTGTTTGGATGCCTTTAATCATGTCGTGTTGTTTAATTCCTCATTGAGTCTTATGCTTGCTTAGTCTAGCTCTCTTCCCATCCATGATTCACCATTCCGGCATGCACACATCACACGGGCTACTTGCCTTCCCTCTGTGATCAGCACATTGGGACTTTGTAAGAATCAATGTGGAATTGTCCATCTTTCCCAATCAAATGGGCATCCCGATCATGTCTATTGCACCATCCCGATCTATGAACCCAAATGGTGGCGTTGACACTCAGCGCGGTGATTCCATCAAGCACGCTCTGCATCTACCTCTAAGGCACAACATTTGTTTCCATGTATGCTAATCCATTGAGGTAGAGATGCCCAAAATAACAAACCAATGCCACATGCTCGCCACCATCGGCAATGTCGACATTCCACAATTCCACCCCCAAGCTCTATAATGCTTCCATTCTTCTCACTGACAACATCACCATGCTTCTAGCAAGAGCCAGCTGAATAGCCACCAACATTCCTTACGGAGCTACACACTTTGTGTTAGGACAATATTTTAGATTTCTGGTGAGGGAGAAAACCACCATAAATTTAATGTACTACTTGAGCTTTATTGAATGGTTAATGTGAGTAGTGATCAATGCTCTACAAAGGCTCAGTTAAGGCCACCACTGAGATCAATAGGTGCAGTTCTCATGGAGTTCCAAGATATGTGCACCCTTGTGCCATCCATGTGCCACCTTGTGGTTTCCATGTGCTCTCTTTTTGACCAATGACTTCACATTTTACAAGTGATCATACAAATCAACCTTTGTTTTAGGACCCTTAGTCTTTCTATTTCCTTTTTCATGTGCATGCTCTCCCCCTTGCGCTACTTATGTTTCACCCTCAGCCATTGCTATTTCAATTCCCCAGGGGCATGCAATATGTAGACCAACATACAAGCACAATTGCACAAAACCCACTCGTACACTGACCTTGACATTGGCAACAAGGTAACACTGTCGTCGCGTTGGTAAGAAGTTACTAGCACAAAGTAACCGGAAAAAAGATGCCTCATCTAGCCACTATTGGCAAACCAACAAGACAACCCCGACATTGACAACAAGGCAGCATTGACGCTGGCAAGAAGCCACCAGCAAAACGATGGCCTTATCTAGCCACTACTGGAAATCCAACAAGCGACAAACAAGGCAATGCGAACACCCAAGTTCTTCCCAAAAAACTAGTAAGTGTAGTGCAAGATCAGCCATAGACCTGAATGAAACCTGCTAGAAGAGAATAGGGCAACTCTCCACCCAATCGTTAGATATAGGATTACTAGCCGACTAAAATAGTCTTGGCCGTCCTTACATGTCCGGACTCCCTTGAACCGCCTGACTCCCCCTCGTCCTACTCGCGTCGTCCTGACACTACTCCCCCCTTTTGGAAGAGTTTTCGTCCTCGAAAACAAAGGTAGGATATCGGGTGTTGAGAGTACTAACGTCCTCCCAAGTTGAACCTTCTTCTGGTCTATCCTTCCACTTAACTAGACACTGTTGTTTGTCTAATTCTATAACGAGTTCGCTTCTCTTGAAAATCCAAGATGCGCTCTGGCTCCTCATGTGGTAACATTGGAGGCTCAAATCTACAAGAACACCTATATCCACCAGATTGGCATCTTCGCCTAGTCGTTTCCGCAGGCTACTAACATGAAAAACTTGATGAACCTTAGAATGTTGTGGCAGAGCTAACCAGTAGGCAACTTCACCTAGACACTTAAGTATTGTGAAAGGTCCACAATTGCACACCGATAACTTTCACCTAAACACTTAAGTATTGTGAAAGGTCCACAATACCATGGCGATAACTTTGGCACTTTGCCCATCCTCAAAGTTTCCAAACTCGGGAGAACCTTGAGAAATACTTGGTCACCTTTCTTAAATGTGACCACTTTGCGGTCCGCATAATGCTTGTAATTACGATGTTGGGCTTGCTGAACATTTTCCTTAGCGATTTTCAGCATATTGTGATGATATTGCAGAAAATCTGTAACCTTCTGAATTCTTTCAGTACCTAACCCCACTGCTATTGGAGATCGGGGTTAAAAGCCATACATAAGCATGAAAGGACTAAAGCCTGTAGCGACATGCTTCGCACTATTGTAGGCAAATTCTAAAATTGGTAGTAATCTTCCTAATTTGTTTTCCATTTACTCACATATGCCCTTAGCATATCCTCGAGCTATTGGTTGACCATTTCTATCTGACCATCACTTTGGGGGTGGCCAGCAATGCTCATACACTGAGCATTGTGTCCAACCTTTTGAACACTGACTGCTTGTTGCAAGAAGTGACTATTTTCACGGCGCCCTTGCTTTAGAAAGCGCTTTGCACTTTTCAGAGCGTGGCACTCCTTCAATCCATCGTTAGTGAAGCAATCCAGAAGGAGCAATTCAGGTAATATTTGATCCTTTCCACAATGCCCAAAGACGAAGCGCTTCATTTCCAATCATTCTTCACTACAATCGGTTCAATCCACCTTCCCAATGAAAACCCGTGATACGCCCTGATGGATTCCTCCCACAACGGACCTCTTGTTACTACTGGTCAACCTTCTTAGTGCTTTTTCTTTCCAGTAACCTCTCATGGATTCTTTGGTTTCTTCCCTTCACTCAAAGCATCCGTGACATCGGAAAAAGGTGGTACCATGGGATGGGTACATCCCAGTGTCAACAACGCCATCAATCATATATACGATGATTGATCTCTTTACACATGGGATATACCATATAGCTGATGTTACCCATGAGTGGGCAGTGGGCTATTGTGGTTAAGTGGGCCTTCAGCCCGTGGTTGGTTTTTTCCTCTTCCTTCTTATCAACTATATAGGTGTTGTGATCCCATATGAAAGCTAGGCACACTTTATCATGTTCGTGCATGTGGCCACTATTTCATACGATCCAAGGTGTTGCCCTTATGTTATTCCCCTTTAGAATCTTTTTTTTTGGCAAACAAAGCGGGGAACCTAAATTACCTTTCGGGCCACCTTCAGGGCTAGCCAACAGGCTGCCTTTGTGGTGTTGAATTCGCATTTGCCCGCGCGTAGTGTTCTTCCGATAAGTCTCATCGATTTATTGTCTCTGATCCTTCTCCCTATGATTTCGATTAGTATACACGTGTATGGTAGCCTGTGACCCATTTCTATTGGAGTAGGTGAATACGAACCTTCAAGGTTGGTTGAAGGCAGCATGCCTTTAGGACCCGTATTAACTTTTGATCTCTATCACTGACTATATTGGCTAGCAACCCATAGAGTTGATAGATATTCTCTCAATGAAAAGCTGGGCTAAGTCTGGCATTTTCACCGTTGTTTTAGTTGGAATAAACTAAAACATCATGGTTAACCTATCCACTAGAACTCCAATGGCATCATGGCCTTTGCTAGTTGTAGGTAGACCTACAATAAAATCGATAGAGATGCTTTCCCACTTACCATCAAGGATCTCTAAGGGTTGTAATAACCCACCTATCTCAAGATGCTTAGCCTTATTGACTTGGCATTTTTGACAATGCAAAAGGTATTCTTGGACGTCCATGTGAAGTCCAGGTGAATAGAATTGCCTTCGAACTAAGGCATACGTCTTCCTAATTCCAGGATGACCTACACTTTGACTATCATGACACTCATAAAGTATTTGGCACCTGGTGTCAGAGTCCGAGGATACACACACTCTTCCTTTCTGTAAAACAACACCCATTATCGATTGAAAAATTCTTCCAACAATTAAGCTCGTCCCTAGAAAGAGAAGAATTAGGTGTGAAACTATCATCTGTACTCGCGCTACTACGGAGTGGGAGGGATCCCTGCGTGTAACAACTTTCCACACGTGTGCATATGACTGATCATGTTTGCACTTGCCTTTGAGTGAATCTAAAAATTCACTTTTCCAACTTTGTGAAACTCAACGAGTTGACTTGAGGCATGCGACTTAAGGCACCAGCCCACGACATTGTATCGGCCTTTCACGTCCATGAATAGTACTGAGTGGTACTTGCTTAACCATCATGTCCCATACATGTTTATCATGCCCATTAGCAAGAGATACGTGTTTATGATCACTAAGGCTTTGTGGTAATTTTAATTTTTTAACCAAGTGTTAATTCAAAAAGTTGTGTAGCCTCATCATCAATCATGACATGAACTCTTCGTCCGTTGGTGTGTCCATGCATCCGAACCAAATCATAAGGCCTGAAAGAGGGTACCCACATTGTAGAGGTTACACAACACTCATGCATGGTATCAGTATGGCATACTTGAACTTCAGAAAACTTTTGAGAAGCTTTAACTGGCAAGACTTGCACCGTGTGCATTGCCTTGCTACTGCCCTTATCGACATCTTTGCCACTGTTCTTTAGACAATTCTATTTATCGTGATCAGCAGCCATGCAAATAAAACATAATTTTTCCTTTTTAGCTCGCTCATAGTCTTGTTGAGACAAGGGACCCCTTGGCCCCTTAGCCTTCTTAACCGCATCATTACCTTGTTTGGCCCCCTTCCATTTGTTCCGCTTAGAACTACGGAAGTCGAATGCTGCAACCCAAGGTGTCTTGGCCGTGTGTTTCTTCTCATCGGAGATTTGCACACTTTTAATGGCCTCTTCTAAAGTTTTAGGATATTGAGTTTTAACCTTAGTCTTATATTCATTATCTAAACCACGCAGAAAACATCGTACTTTTTGAAAATCATCCAAACCTTTGAGCTTGCGAATTATCTCGTGATACTTAGGAATATATTGGGTCAATGTAAGGCCTTCCACTTACAATTATCCCAAGCATCCCAGTTGCGATCCTTCTCGTTCTTAGGTAAGAATTCTTTTTTAAAAAGTGTCTCAAAAGCAGCCCATGTCCTAGGTCGATCGCTCTCATCGAGACTCATCCACCACTTGTAGGCTGCCCTCAAGTGTGATACTTGCCTCAAGGACATGAACAACATCAAGAGAATGCTTCAAAAGGTGCAAGTCCGTCTACTTTTGTAAAAAAGTGTTCACTACATCTTTATTACACTCCTTCTCTTCCCGCGGAACACAGGAGGCTTCATGCTCTTGAGCATAGTTGCCACTTCCTGATTTCCTGGTGTTTTGGTGTCTTGAGTTGACCCCCCAGGAGTAGATGCCCCCGGAGTATTAACCGGGACACTCCGAAACCCTGAACTAGCAACCAACTGCTTAAGAGTCTCTTGAAGGTCTGCAAACTTTGAGAAAGAACAAGTAAACTTTGCTCAATACGCTATGTGCGTGACTCTAATAACCGGGACACTCCGAAACCCTGAACTAGCAACCAACTGCTTAAGAGTCTCTTGAAGGTCTGCAAACTTTGAGAAAGAACAAGTAAACTTTGCTCAATACGCTATGTGCGTGACTCTAATAAACTATGTGCATGTAAATCCACTCACATCCAGATCAGCTATATTGGTACCCAAAGACGGATGACCGCCATGCTACTAACCCTTGGGGTGCTCGGAATCTTCTGAGGTCATGGTAACAAATCAAATTTGAGTGCAAGATGAAGATGAGTACTTGAGCAAAACCGGCTCGTCTTGTTGTTGAATGCTCTTCACTCTTGTGGACACCCCTCGGTGTTGGAGTTGTGGTGTTACTTTTCTCATTCCCGTTGATACGAGAGAGAGAGAGAGAGAGAGAGAGAGAGAGAGAGAGAGAGAGAGAGAGAGAGAGAGAGAGAGAGAGAGGTGTTGGCTTTCTCTCCTTCTGCCTAAGAAGAGAGAGAGAGAGAGAGAGAGAGAGAGAGAGAGAGAGAGAGAGAGAGAGAGAGAGAGAGAGAGAGAGATCTATGGTTGACGGCGTTGGCACTGTTCTCTTGGACTGGCCGTGCAACGTTGAAAACAATCGTGCTAGGATTTATGCGCCGGCTGGAGAAATCTTATGGCCGGTTGTGCTGATATATTGGTTGCCAACAAAAGAGAAAGACGAAAAGCTTGGTCTCCTCACAGCTATGGTTGTCGTGCCGCGCAGCCTGTTGTGAGATTTCGCAGAGAAAGTGGAAGATGAGGAAAGAACCATGCTTTGATACATGTGTGAGATCATCCATAGACCTAAGAGAATAGGACAACTTTCCACCCAACCACAGTTGTCATCGTGGCTTCTAAATGTTTGTAAATATTACTGTAGAGTTTTAGAATGCCATAAGGGTGATATAGAGTGGACTCAGAGAGGTTTAGATGTTGGTGAGTATTATAGACCTCTAACAAGTCATGAGTTATGACCCATTGGTAACTTTGTGTTACGACTTCGTAGTTGGCGGGCGTCTCTGGGGTGTCATCTGGAACAAACAGGTCTAATTTTTTGACACTATTGTCTGGAATTTCTGAGTTTTGGAGCACGCGACACCAACTACAAAGGTTTAAAATGATAGGGTGTAGGGGGGATAGAAAAAGATATCTTGAGGGTTTGTCAATACTAAGTCACCTCTCAGAACTCCCGTTATTATTGTGGGGTCAGCATCTCTTTCAGTATTTTGTTTGATTAAAGTTAGTTCACCTAAGCCTATGTCTTCGGTGAGGTTTATATCATACTGAAGCAAAGAGAGGGTTAGTGTAGACAAAAACATAGAAAGAGTCTGAGGAGGGACCCGAGAGTTACTGACAACTGTCCCAACTCGGAGGCACGCTCAATGAGGAGACGAAGATTATCGCTCGGCTTTGGCCTTTGACCTTTCTTGTATTGCTAGCTGGCGCTCGAGCTCTTGCAGGGCGGGAGTCCATGTTGCTAAGGAGGTTGGAAATGACCGTTTCTCTAACCATCCTTGAAACATCTAAGTCTTCAAATCTTCTTGTGGCAACCTCTTGGGCCCGCCGGGCGGTTGCTTCCCTTTCCTGAGCTCTGCAGTAATCTCTTGGAGTCTTTGGGCCAAGTTCTGAGTCTCTTGGAGCTGTTGATTGAGTAGCGTCACTGTTTCTTGGTGTGCTAGCTCTTTTGTGTGTGCTTTCGCCTGGCTTGCGCTTATGGTTTCATTGAGGGCTCGGATTTTCTTTGCATGAGCCTTATTGGTTAGTACCCATTTTCTTTCTGTAGTCGATATGCTTTTTCCTCTTCTGCTTTGAGCTGTGTTGTTAGCTGCATGATTTGGTTTTGCAGCACTTCTTCCTTGGCCCTGGCGTTTTCTTGGAAGACTTGTGTTTGTTGAGCATGTAGTGCTGTGATTTCGTTTGTGTGGTTCACTTCTTTCTGGAGTTGTTTCGCTACATGGTTGAGAACTTGAGTGCGGAGGTATGGGTTACTTAGCTTTGACTGGTGGGCTTTTCAATAGTTCTCCATCTCTTTTTGTGTAGGTAATATGCCCAATCATCCTCTTTCTCCTCATGTACCTTGGTAATTCTGTTGAGGCTTACCTTGTTGTATTTGTCTACTGGCTTTATTTGCAGCATCAAAGATATTTCTCTACAAGCTTTTGCTGTTGCCTCATCTCTAATATTCTCATAAACAGCACCATTCAAATTATATGATGGCTTCTTGAGCATGGCTTCTAATGGCATATTGTTAATGCTGTGTGGATGATGTCTAGTTGCAGCTGGAAGGTGCAGGGCTTCTCTTATCAAGTCCTCAATGATGAGGAGCTCTTCACTAGTGCCATCTGCCTTTGTGATTCTCCCTCTCTTGGTCCCCTTGTTGTAGGTCTTCAGGTACTCTGCACATAATTCTGTGTCGATTGTTCGGGGGAGTACTTGTGCCATTGCACTTAGGCTGACTTTTTCGAATTTTGTTGAACTTCAGCTTCCTCCAGTATCTTCAGACACTCGGGGCTATGGTAGTGGAGAGCTACCTTTCCATGGGGCGTATGTGTTTCGCTTGGTGATGATAGTCCCCCGGTAGGCTTGGGAATAGGGACCCAAGAAATTCAGCTTTGGTTTATATATTGTCCTTTTTCTTCGGCTGATCGGGGATCCCATAGCACCTGTAGCTTGTGATGTGGCGGCCAAGGTTTCGGGTGCTTCGGACTCCGAGGCTGACATCTGTACAGTCACATAAGGGATCAGTCTCATGAGACTGGTGGGGCTTGATACCATCTTTTTTTTTTTGTATATACATATGTTTATATATATATATATATATATATATATATATATAGATGGGGAATAGGGTAGAGAGTTCGTTAGTGTAAAAGTAATTGTATGTTAGTATCAGCATAACAACAAGGTGCGAAGAGGGTTGACCCGTGAAAGTGCAGACCCGTGAAGTGCAAACCCGTGAAATGGTTGGGCCGTGAAATGTAGAATCGTGAAATGGGTAGGGTCGTCGTCGTGAAAATGCAGACCTGTGAAATGGGACGACTCGTGAAAATGCATACTCATTATGTTGACATGTATCAGTCTTTTGTGCGTTGATTGTTTGGCCTTGGCCTCCCTAGCCTTAGTATCTTCTTGCACTTGCTGGATTTTTTCTTTTGTAAGCTGTTTCTGTTGTTTTAAGAGATGTTCTTGTTGCAAGAGCATCTCTTGGGTCAGTGGTCCAAAATATATATTTTTTAGTTTACTTCCATTAACATAACCCTCCATTTGGATGCCGTCAATTGTTTCAATTTAGACAGATCCCTGAGGTGTGATTTTCGACACTCAGAACGGTCTTAGACCTCGGTATTTAAGTTTCTTTTTCCTGGTGCTACCGACACCATACAACATGAGGACAAGATCCCCCGTTTCCAGTTCTTTTTGCTTGAGGTTTCTGTCAAACCAACGTTTCCTATGTAGTTTTTCAACCATGAGTCCATGTGATGCCATCAACTTGGTCTCATCCAGGCTTTCCAAGTCAATTAGTCTTTCGGCTAATACATTCTTTGTTAGACGCTCTTGTACGAAAATCCTTAAGCTTGGGACTAGGTATTCCATGGGCATAACTGCTTCAACCCCATAAGCAAGACGAAAGGGAGTATATCCCGTCGCTACCTTATATGATGTGCGATAGGCCTAGAGGGTTGCTATCAGTTTATGCTCCCAGTCTGTTTAGTTTGCTTCCAATGTTTTTGTCAAGATAGTACACAAAATCTTGTTTGTACTGCCTATTGGGTAATAAGGTGATGATTTTTGATGGATTACTAGGAACCCCGCAAGTAAATGATCAATCACCTCATTGATAAAATGTGAGCCACGATCATCACTGACTAATTCTAATGGACGTCCGAACCTCGAGATGATTTGCTCGTATATAAATCTTACTGTTGTCGCTCGTACATTAGCTCTCTTTGAGGCTCTGGCTTCTGCCCATTTTGTGATATAGTCAGTGGCTACGATCACATATCGGGGCGTGCCGCTTGACTACTAGGTCCCACAAAATCTATCCCCCATTTCTCAAATGGTTGTCTTACAATGATGGGGGTTAGCAGCATCTTGTCCCTTTGTTGTGGGATAGCGAAACGTTGACATTCTTCGCATCTTTTGACAAATTCTATGGCATCTTCGAATAACGTAGGCCACCATAGTCCTGCTTGAAGAACTTTTCGAGCTGTAATTTCTCCAGCAAAATGCCCCGCCAGCTATCCCTGAATGAGCTTCCTCCAATATGGTGACGAACTCATCCTCTCTAATGCATCTTCTGAGTACGTTATCTTTTCCTAGCTTATATAGTTCACCTGCAATCAGTTGATAAGGTGTAGCAAGCTTGATAAGCAGCCGCATTTTGTCTTTGTTCAAATGTATTTCTTGTGGAAACCCATAAGCTATATACTTCGAGATTTCTTCACTCCATTTGGGTACCATGTCTAACTTAAATAAACAGGCATCAGGAAGATCATCATCAACACCAGTTGCTGGTTCCCCATTTGGAATTCTTAACATGTGATCGGCTAACACATGTTGTGTTCCCTTTCTCACTGCTGTGACTGTAAAGTCAAATCCTAACAACAATAGCAACCATCGTGTGATTCTCTCTATGGTGCGTGCAAGGTTTATTTACTAGGTATAGTAAGGCTTGATGGTCCACAAAAAATATAAACTTGTTGGCCAAGAGGGAATGTCGGTATTTCTTGACGGCGTAAACCATGGCCAATCCTTCTCTCTCTGTGGTGGTGTAATTCATCTCTGCATCATTTAACTGACGACTAGCGAAGCAAACTGGATAGTCCAATTTAAACTCACCAAGCTGGGTTAACACGCAACCAATTGCAAAATTTGATGCATGAATATGCACGTGAAATACGAGATCCCAATTGGGGGGTCGTAGAATTGGTGCGCTAGCCAATGCTTGCTTTAGATTATCATAAGCTTCTTGACACTCCTAAGTCCACTCAAAGACAATGAGAAGCTTGTATAAAGGTCTAGCTATTTCAACATAAAAAATTATGAAGCGTCGATAATACCCCACATAACCCATAAACCTTTGCACTCCTTTGTAATTGGTAGGTGGTGGTAGCTCCAATATTAGTTTGACCTTACTATCGTCAGTGGATATACCATTCTTTGAGACAATGTGTCCCAATATCACACCATGCTTGACCCAAAACTGACATTTCAAGGGGTTCAACGATATACAATATAATCGACATCGCTCGAACACTTTCCTTAAGCAAGTCAGATGGTCTACCCATCGAGAGTGTGCACATAGATCGTCAATGAATGCTTCCAACCACTTTTGTAAGTAGTCCTTGAAAGCTATGCACATCAACCGTTGAAAGGTTGCTGAGGCATTTGTGAGGCCGAACGGCATAACCTTGTATGCATACGTCCCCCACATTGTGTTGAAAGCTGTCTTGTGTTGATCCTCTAGTGTTATGGACACCTGATTGTAGCTGGAGAAACCATCCAAGAAGCTATACGCTTCTCTCCCATCCACTCTTTCCAAAACGTGTTCTGTATAAGGAGGTAATGGGTAATGGTCCTTCCTAGTGTGGCTGCATTAACCTTTTTAAGATCAACACACACCCTAAGTTTTCCATTCTTTTTAGGCACTATCACGATGGGTGACAACCAATCCGTATGTTCGATTTCATAGATGAAATCTGTAGCAATAAGCTTATCAAGTTCCTCCTTTACAATTGCCACATACTTAGGATTCATTTGGGATGGTTTCTGCCTAGTTGGTCTCGAACCTTCCATAATTGGAAGGTTTCTGCCTAGTTGGTCTCGAACCTTCCATAATTGGAATCGTATGTTGTACCACCTCAGGTGGTACCCCTTTCATCTCCTTGTAATTCCAAGCGAAAAAATCTTTAAAATCCTTAAGGAGAGCAATGAGCTCTTCCTCTTTAGCCGAAGTAAAATCTTTAGCAATGTATACGGGCCGAGCTTCTTCCCCCACCAGTCTCGCAATATCCACCTCCTTGACTTTTGTTGCGGGCCATTGTATGATGCAGACATCCCATCCTCTTTCACCCTAGTAGCTATTAGTCGGACCACCCTCCGTTCATCAACACTGTAGTTCTTGAAATGGTCGGGCACTTTTGGCTTTAGCCATGATCTTTTTTGCCTCACGTTCTGCCTCTGCTAGGGCTTTATTGCATTTTCGGCGTCCTGCTTTTATAAACTTGCATGCGCCTGGCACTTGAAAGTCGACTTTCTCTTTATGCCTCCCCTCCAACAATATCTTACTCAACTCCTCGCCCCAATCCTTTAAGAATTCATCGTGTACCTTCGTAGCCTCAAGGTATCTCAGCACTGGGCGTCCGTGGGTCTGCTTAACAGGGCATTTCGTCGGACTATATATTGTTTCTGTCTCGGCCATTGTGCACTCTTGTCGCACGTGTTAGAGCTAGGGACTTGCCAAGCACCGTGTGCGACCCACGAATGGCTGCAAGCACACAACCAGAAAACCAGCAAGCTCAAAACAGGGAGCGATGGTGTGTCACTCATCGCTCAGACCGCTGTCGTGAAGGATTCTCGCACCACGATGAAGAAGGAGCCACCGCCGCCGCTCCACCGCCTCGCCACCATGCTGCCATGCAATGCTCGATTGCTACACTCTCTCTCTCTCTCTCTCTCTCACACACACACACACACACACACACACACACACACACACACACACGCTGGAGAAGGAGATGGAGAAGATGAAGCAAGAGCACTCCTTGTATTCAACACTCAGAGAATGAGAGGTTTTAGGTTACATTTGACTTTTATATGTGACCTGGCCGTTCACACATGGGCGCCCATACATGGCCGGCCGATCCTAACCCTTATCCTGATGAAATTGGAGGCGGTGATCACCCAATCCCCTTACCCTTTACATGTGGTGCCGACAAGCCCGGCCCATGACTCAAAATACGTAAAATAATTATATGACGTAAAAAGTAATACGTCTCAATGTCCGCCTAGGTTAACATGCCCTCCTTCTTGATGTAGATTCTGTCCTCGGAAGCTATGGTATGGTAAGCTCGACAGGGTTTGTTGTGGTAGACTGTATTTGCAAAACAGGAAAAAGTAGAGTGAAAGCATGCTTGGTTTTCAAAAGATATAGAGCGTATCAAAAATAAAATCAAGCATGTTAGACCACAATGGAAGTATGCCATGAGAACCTAGTTTAAGAGGTCACATTGAGGAGCTAGCGTAGCAAATTAACAGGAGTTTAAAACTATTGAAAGTAATTCAAGAGTTAGCAAGGTGTCGAAGGTTAATCAAGGTCTACAACTGGCCTAAGTCAATGAAAATTACCAAGCTTAATAAATAAACAGATGGCCACAATGTTTATATTCTAAAAATAAGCTAATCCCAAGAGCCTAAGGACACAAGAAATATCAGAGTCATAGGAGTCTTTTGCCTTTATTTCTTTTATGCATGTGACAATTTTTACAAACAATGGCGACCTCCCTAAAGCAAAACTAGCATTGACCCTGGTGCCATGTTTACCACAAGGCCTTCTCCAGGAATCTACTAGTTCACCTTAGGCAAGGCTACCCCCTACCAACCCCCAGGGCATCGGTCTGGAGTGGAATACTCCTCGCCTACCAACAAGTGTCAATAGGGCGATAGGCCGACATGAAAGCACATAACAGACATACATTGCCATTTTTTGTAGGCCTTTCTTTTTATTTTTTATTTATCTCTTTGGATTTTTGCTCCCAAATTATCATGCGTTCGTATATCCTTTCAACAAAGGGGTAGAAGCTTTGTCTTAGAGGTCAACACACAGGGCCAGGTTGTTCAAGCTTTAAGATGGTTTTAACCCTAGACCTAAGACAACCATATTCCAAGGTTAACTAAAGACATCATACATTCCCAAGAATATCTAAAATAAGGTTAATCTCAATTAATGATTTACACTAACACCTTATGTAACTTCAAAAACTAAGTAGTGCTTGACAAATTCCATGTGGTCATGTATTATAGTTCATGCAATTAATTGAATAGTAAAAATGAAAGAGAGTGGTCATGGAAGAATTACACCTGTATTTTGGAGATCACATCAGTGGGAAAAAATAAGGACTCGTTTAAGGACACAAAACTAGAAACAACTTGAAAACACTAACCTACCTACCAGTCACACCACACTAATACTTACCTGAGGATCAAGGTAAGAGGATGTTGTAGAGTTCTAGCTGTAGCCCTAAGGCTGTAGCCCTAAGGCTAAGCCTCTATCCGAATAAATAAAATCAGCCTCGGTAGTGCCATGAGTCTCATCCGTCCATTCATCCTTAGATATATCTTCTTCGTCCTCCCATCCACATAGACTTGTCACAAGAATGTAACAATGCGAGGATAGTCATCCTGTGGAAAAGTAAAGACTTGGGCTATCGGGGATACGTCCTCTCTACGGAGTAGGGGTCAGTCGTGGTCAATAGGCTAGTACATCTATATGACCCAATTCGGTTTTAATTACAAGATAGCACATGTGAAATATCTAAGAAAGGTACAGATGATACCTCTCACCAAAGGTGGGAATGGATGAAGTGTGTGATGCTCGTGCATCTGCCATATCTGCAAACACAGATATAGCATCAGTAGGTTGAAGACAGGTCAATCTTGTTTTTAATTGTGTGTGCGGATAACTCTCCTCTTAATGTGCTCTTGCTCTTTTTACATTTTCTTTTCTTTTCTTTTTTGTGTATGAAGCTATATATATACATTCCCTCGAATTTGGGAGTTACATGGTCAGGGGAGAAGGTTAGGGAGGAAGCAATAGAATGTCGAATGTGAGTACAGGCTCCCCCCTTCCTTGGGTAGATCATTTTTTTTGCAATGATATTGTAGCCCCTTGGAACCAATTTGTCTAGTGGATTATAGGAGATGATGTGGGCAGATAGCTTTTTATGTCCCTTATGTGGCCACATCAAGTTGCAGAGATGGTAGATTTACTGTACTACTTGAGCTTTATTGAATGGGCACTATGAATAGTGATCAATGCTCTATAAATGCTCCGTCAAGGCCACCGAGATAATAGATGCAGTTCTTATGGAATCCCCACCCCACAAGATATGTGCATCCTTGTGCCATCCATGTGCCAATAAATGCTCACACTCCATGTGCCACCTTGTGCTTTCCATGTGCGTTGACCAATTGACTTCACCTCTTACAAGTGATCATACAAATCAACCTTTGATCTAGGACCCTTAGTCTTTCTATTTCCTTTCTAATGTGCATGCTCTCCCCCTTGCTCTACTTATGTTTCACCCTTAGACATTGCTATTTCAATCCCCCAGGGACATGCAGTATGAAGACCAACATGCCAGCACAATTGCAAGAAACCCACTCGTGCAGTGACCTTGACATTGGCAACAAGGCAACACGATCACTGGCAAAAAGCAACTAGCACAAAGTAATCAACAAAAAACACCCTCATCTAGCCACTTACTAGCAATCCAACAAGCGAAAAACAAGACAATCCCAACGTTGGCAACAAAAGGCAACATCGTCGCTGGCAAAGAAGCCACCAGGACGCAGTAACCAGTAAAAAGATGCCCTCCTCTAGGCACTACTGGCAATCCAACAAGCAAAAAACAAGGCAATGCCGATATCCAAGTTCTTCCCACAAACTCGTAAGTGTACGTAAAAAACTTCACCCTCCTTTTCTTGCAAATTTTATCTCCCTGCCACTGAGTAGGTAGAGCACTCCCACAGAGGGTAGAGCTGGTACATCTAGGATTGTTTGTAGAAATCCTTGGCCTCTTTTATTTATTTATTTTCACTCTTCTCTTTCTTTTCAATGGTGCTCGATCCCCCTTTCTCTCTGTTCGCTGTTATACTTACTAGTTGTTTTCTTTTGTTTACTTTACTTGGCTCTAATAGCCTTAGCTAAGCTTAGATAGCATAGTATACTTTGTTATTAAAGTTTCAAAAGCTTTATATTTTAAACTTTTATACTCAAAAGCTTTAAAACCTTTAAAGCTTTTTTCTTTAAAAGCCTTCCATTTTCTAGCTTTTCAAATCTAAAGCTTTATTTATTAAAGCTCTAAATCCGTACAAGATTTAGGGCTAAAAGCTCTAAAATTTTTATAAGGCTTAAAAAAAATCTTCTCTCTAGCCAAAGCGCATAAACTTCATAAGTTTTAACTCAAAGCTTACACAAGATCTATGATATTTGCAAAAAGGGGGTTTTAGAAAGGGTCAAAGGTTCCACTAAAAGGCTTTTAAAACTCTTTTACACCTTAACTAGAATGTGCCTCCATGGTATGGGACACTAAGACTTTTTTCACATATGTTCATTTGATTGGATTGTTACATATCTGCATTATGTGTTGATTGAGTTTTCTACACTAATCATCATCTCATGGATTTACATAACTGAGTACAGTTACAACCCAAGCAAAAGGGAATGTTATGAGAATCACTCTTGAGTTATGGGAATTATATTTCTTATTTTATATTGGGGATGCCCGTGTGGGTGCCATGCCAGTGGGTACATGTGATTTGATATTTTGGTTGCCTATTTCTCATGACAGCCTTGGGTTTGATTGATGTATTCAATTAATTGTTTAATTGATATGGAGTATGTCTATGAGTATAGGTAGTGAGATGTGCAAGGGTATCGATTAAGGTTTCGCACTGTACGAGGGTATTGATCAAGGTGGCATATGGATGTAGACTAGTCGGTGGTGTGAAGACGAAGATCATATGTTAATCGTGTATTACAATTTTATTGATAATTTATAGCCTACCATGTAGCTAGATTTTATATGCATATGTACACAAGGTTATTTTATGTGTATATATGCATAATATTATTTTATGTACGTATGTGGCTAGATTTTATGTACGTATGTGCACAAGATTATTTTATGTACATATGTGCACAATATTATTTTAATGTGTGTGTGTGTGCACAAGTAGTTATGTGTATAGGCCCATTGTATTGATTATTGGGAAAAGGTTTTGTCATGTGTGAAACCTTGGAAACTTTGGACAAGGTTATTTATATGTAAAGGAAAAGCCCAAAAGTGGAAAAGGTGCTATTTTTGGCTCCAAGGTCTCAAAATATGAATATGAATATGAATATGACATACAATAGGGGTGAGATTGCACCCAATGCTTTTGTTTTGTGTGGTGAAGTATTTCTGTTCATGTCTTTTCCATTCCAGTGTTTACGTTCACCTCTTCTATGCCATCTTATTTTTCCATTCAATTTAATCAAGTAATTGAGAGTATATGGTTTAAGTTTGTACGTAGAGAAAGGTCTTATAACAATCGCTAGGACCTTCCTACAATTAGCAGGAACCTTTCATGCCTCGTTTTCAACCCCACCACACTCATCAATCCACCTTGGCTCTAGCCCCAATTCTCATCGATGCTACGTCCATTGCACCACATAGATCACTCAGTTCCCTTGGTAGTTATGGGCACAACCATGTACAAATCCACTACGCATGCCTCTAACAAGCTATTGATGTTGGCTCCCAAAGAAAAGGGATGTCAAGTAAATGTTGAAGAAAGTAGTAGAGAGAGTCAAATAAAGCAATTGTGTTAGAGAAGTTTTTGTTGGGAGAAGTGTATCCACACAGGCACACCTTTTGTGGCCCATGCACGTCACCTACATATCTCACTATAAGCATCATAATTTTCACTTCTCGGATCTTAGAGCACACACAAACACTTGCACCTGCAACTCACCTCATCAGTTCTAATCCTCCAAGTATTTCTCTGGATGGGGAACCATAGCAAGGTGCAAGCCTTACCCATGGTACGACCCATCAGCTAGAGAACCCTTGACCTTGCAAGCACCTCCCTTGAAGTTCCATGCCTATTTCCTCCACTTCGACTCCAACTCCACACCAACAATAGCTCACCCTAACCAATTTATTAATCAAAGAAAAGCCATATGTGGGCATAGTACCTTGTCATGCGAAGATGCCTCCGACCTCCATCTATTCATGCCAATCATTCCATGGGGTCCTAGCACTCATTCTATAAAACACAAGGTGCACACTGCTTCTACCAACTATCTCATTTTAAATGGTCAACATCACTTGCATGAAGAACCTCTACATTGCCTATCACTTTCCATGCCATCTCGATAAGCTGCTTGCCACCATAACCTTTCCCCCTATCATTTGTCTACAGTTGCTCCCGAACTAACCACTTAATCTCGGAGGCCAACTCCATGGCATATTCTCGACCATCCACTTCTCGTTCGGTAGTAGCTTCACCCATCGACTTGGTGATGCGAGGAGGCGGTCAATATTAGGAAGGGGGTATGTCATAATCGGTTTCACCCACCCAACCTATTGTAAGGTGCTTTGCCACCTCACCCACACGAGCTGGCACTTACCTGTTGTAAGATGTCGCTAAAACATTAAAGCGGCTTTACCATGCACTTAATGTCAAATAGAGAAAGTCTACCAACTTAGTGTACATAGGTGCTTAGTAATAGAGGCCATACCATTTTTAAGTTTAACCGGCCTAGTGTGAAAACTAGTCACTTGTGTATAAGTCATTTTTGACAATAAGCAAAACAAATTTTTCCCTTGCAATAGTTTACTTGTGAGACCTCCTTCTTCACTCTTCTTGCTTGCTTGTATGCTTTTGTGTTCTTACTTACTTGATGAATGCTTGTTTTTGGATAGGTGTGATTATAGGTCTCCCTCTAGCATTAGCTTCTTGTTTTCCAGTCTTTTGTGAGAGAGAAACATCGTGAAGAACCATCTCTTCTTGCCTCCATCTAGGCATTAAAATCTCTCCCTTCACTCCTTTGGCAAAGGAGCATTCCAATGTGACAACAAAGTGAGGATGCAATGGACAAGCTAGTACACCCACATGGAAGTTGCATTTACGACTTGAAGGCAAGACCCAATGACACATGCTTCGTTGGTAAGGCTAAGGTAAGCACTTGAACACATGCTCACTCTATAAAGGTGTGCATCATGCCTCAGGATGGAAGAAACAAAATAGTATGCGCGCTTATTTCATAGATACATGCAACTATTAACTGCACCCTTAGGGACCAATCCACAATACTACCACTCTTGTCCACAAAATCCTACTTATCAAGAAAAAAATACATCTATACCATAATATATGCCACTTAGCATCAATTTTATGTTGCATCTAGCAAATCTTTTATTCCTTCTTCACTAGGGGAATGAAGTGTACTTTAATAAAATGTACGTACTTGGTAATCTTATTGTAGAAACTCTAGTACATCTAACCAAGATAATTTGATGTTGCCAATTTTCATCTTAAATGAATATTAGTCACCCCTTCTCCACAAGAGGAATGAAGTGTGAGTTTGATCCCTATCAAGGAAAGTCCTATTGGAGGTATCCTTCCATGTATACACATGTTGCTATTCACACCCTATGATGGCATACTCTTAGACAATCCACTACTCTAATAAAGGAATAAAGTAATATCCTTCTTTGCCTAGCAATATTGTTTTTACCAAGTACAAGCTTGCAAACTCTCCAAGTCCTTCTTTCAATACATCGTCTCTAGGCTTTAGAGCTTCAAAGATTACACAGGGATGCTTGACCCTTTCAAAGTTTTTTAAAAAGTCTTTTTGACCAATCAAAGCCTTCTAGATTTACAAGTATACACTCTTACCCTTTTTAATCCTCAATGGTCCCAACACAAGGATTGTCCAAATAAAACTCAAAAACCTAGCTCACTTGAGCTCTAGAAACATGCCATGTGTGGTCTAAGATGATAAATCAAAACAAAGCTATTACTCACCCTTTTAATCTATACAAAATTGTGCTAGCACTTACATGATAATCAAAACAAAGCTATTACTCACCCTTTTAATCTATACAAAACTGTGCTAGCGTTTACCCACTCACAAGAGTTTCCTTAGTTCCTCTGGTTCTCTTGCCCTTTGAGCTATTACATGGGTTCCTTGGACATCTTGCAAGTGCCTTGGTTGTGAATACATGAATCCATATACTTATCTCTCAACCACCCAACAACCCAACCTTCCTTTGGATGCTTGCCTCAACCAACAAACCCAACCTTCCTTTGGATGCTTTCCTCAGACAACTTTTCCTACTATACTAGCCAATCCTTGCCAATTTGGCATTCCATAAAGTGTGCCATGTGTTCAATCAAGTTAGCTGACTATCACACTAATGTGTTATGTACTTGGATAGCCAACAATATCGCCTAGTCTTGTAAAATCAGTTTATTAATGGATCATGTGAGCAATGGATTTGACATTAGATTATAAAATTTATCATGTGAGATTGATACGATTAGAAATTGGATTAAAGATCATTGGTTATGCTTGGTCCTTGGCAATTCCAATATAGTGAGAGGATTGATATGGCAGGGATCGTTTTAGGAGCTTGAAAGCTGTGAGTCAGTGTGGTTGCAGACGTTGTAGCTATGGTCATGTGAAAATGGATTGTCATAGATGTAAAAGCCTATAAAAGGACATGCTACTTATGTATTGGCTATTGAAACCTAGTGGATCATGGTGCGAGTGTTTTCATCTTGTAGTCCAAGCATGTTCATCAAAGTTTAAACTTTACAATGCCTACTTTTGTTAGTCGATATAGTGTTTTAAGCTTGATTAAGTAATCATCACTACTACTAATAATCTTGATTAGCAAATTAATCATCACTACTATTAATAATCACCACTACTATTAATAATCTTGATTAGCAAAGTATGATCTCTATAAGTAATCATCAATACTATTAATAATTTTCATTAGCAAAGTATGATCTCCTACAAGTATATTCAAATAAATAAATAAGCATTACTATTATTAATCTTGATTGGAAAAGTTATAAGCTCTACAAGTTTATACACATAATCAAATTTATACACTTATACATATACATGCATAAATGTGTGTGTGTGTGTGTGTGTGTGTGTGTGGCCCTTTACAATCTAGGTTTACATCATAGACAGATATGGCGAATCATAGCTTCTTTATTGCATGTACCTCCACTACAATTGAGTCATACCTTGGATGACTGGATTTTGGTGAGTCAAAATGCAAGATGTCGTGCGGTGCCCCTTCGCAATCTAACTTCAGCCAATGTATACAAATTGTTTCTTCCTCCTCCTTGAATATAGGCTCACGGAAACTCATTATGGAACATTGACAAGTCTTCTAGGTAGTGGAGGGTGGCTCTCTTGAATATCTGGAAGTGTAGATTATCCCTCAAATAGAAAGTCTTCTTTTGGAGATGCCTCGGTGGTGCCTTACCAGTTGGCAGTTTTTTGGCTCAAAGATGTACGGTGTTCACATCCACGTGAGACAGTCTATCATCTTCTATGGTCTTGCCCCCATTCTCGTGCACTATTGGATAGATTGTCAATACAAGAACTTTTGGAAAATTCTTTTTGATATTTGGCACCATTTCCCCTAGTCTACCAGAATTTGATGCTTTCATTGCATGGACTAGATTTTGGGCCCTTTGGTCCATCTATCATGCAAGAAATTAGGAGATTTTTGCTACACAAGATATTCCCTATTTTGTTTTCTTCAGGAGATCTCTTCTTTTGTCGCTCAGAGACTCTTTTGACCTTAGAGATCTTCCTTTGCATCAGCTAGAAGTGTTCTTTGACTGCTTTTGAACCTTAGCTGTCCTGCTCTTGGATAGCTGGGTTTGTAACTTCCCTTGTGTTTCTTGTATTCTGATTGTAGGTTTTCCCCTCCACTTGGAGGTTTCCCACTTGTATATACTATGTGTGTGTGTGTTGTCATGTTCTTTTGCAGTAGGCTAATCAAATTGTTACACCTCAAAAAGAATTGAAAATGAAAGTGTCTTTTACAGAGAGGAAGAGTAACATAATGACCTACATGGTTTAGGGAAATGGAAATCTCCTGGATAGGATGACTTGACAATAGAGTTTTTTTTCAGTACTGGGATTCACTTAAAAGTGAAGTTCTTTATATTATTAATATTTGTTGTTGGCACTTTGGTGTGCTACCATCTTCTTGGAAGCAAGGGCTTGTGCGTCTGCTCCCCAAAACACAACTATGCTTGTTATTTACAAGCTAGTTGCCAAAATGTTGGTCAACAGATTGAAAGATGTCCTTCATGATGGATTGCACCCTTCTCAATATGGTTTTGTGCCTAGGCGACAAATCATGGATAACATTACAAATGCCTACATAGGCATTGAAAATACTAAATAAACAAATCAGGATGTTCTCATCATGCAAATAGATATTGAAAAGACTTTTGACAGTGTCCAATGGCAATTCATAGCTCAGTGATGGACAAAATGGGTTTTGGTCCTAAAATGAGGAATATCATATATTGGCCAAATAGGAAGGGACATCCCAATGTATTATTAGAAATGAACTCTCTACTCCATGGAAGCTTGGACGATCCATGAGACAGGGATGCCCACTGAGTGCCGTACTTTATGTGATAGCTACTCACCCATTACTCTTGTACATGGATAATTTGATTGTGGAAGGGAGGCTACATGGTATTGACATTATAGGAGCCAATCAATTTGTTAGTCAAGCATATGGAGATGATTCCTTCTTTTTTCCTAGAAACGCATAACATGATATCAATGTAATCATGGATGGGTTGAAGCTATACGGATTAGTTGCTAGATTGACATTTTTACTAAGTCCAAGATGTTGCATCTTAAAGAAAGTGACTCGCATTCTATTATTGCCTCTAGATCATATTGTACGACAGCTTGGATATCCTATCGGATGGAAAGGGTCTCTCAAGCAAGAAAGGCAATGGGTTATAAATAAGTTGAATCATAAGATTGAGTATTGGAAATTGTCGACCATTACATGTACGGCTGCATATCATCCAATCCATCATCATGGCCTATGTTCAGTTCCACTAGCCTCTATGCCTTGGTCAAATAAGGATATTGACAATTTCATGTCCAAAGCTTTAGAATGTTTATGGGCGAACAAAATTAGATAGAAAGACTACCAGATTGCTCAAAAAAGAATATATGCACTCCCAAAATACATGGAGGACTGAATATATTCAATATTTACTACCATGTCATTGCAAGAAGAGCAACTTTGCTTCTTGAATTCCTTCACCAAAAGCAACCTTGGACTTTGATGCTGGCACATTTGATTGTGACAATGAAAACAAAAGCTTTTGGGAATTGGATAGTTTCGCACCAAGACGTCATATTTGAAAGATTTGAAGGTTGGATTGCCCGTATTCCACTTAACTTATACATGACTCGCAAAAGCTTCTTTGTCATCTTTCTCGGTCAAGAAGACCCCCAAATTGCGAAAAGAAAATATTCATTGGAGTAGGGCTTTTCGGCATTCATTGGCTGCACTACAACCAAGAAAAGCATACTTCCTCTCCAACTTTGGTGTACACTTGGTCGTGATGTTGATGATCAAGGCAATATATTCTCCTTTCCACATGTTATCCCAAGATATGATGTGGGTATGCATCACAAGGATGTATGGAATGAACTGAGTTCTATATTTGCAAGATTTTCAATCGGTGCCTCCAGTTGAGGATGAGGAAAGATTAAGAGACTGGACATTTTATAAGTAACTTCCAAGCTACTCTCCTTTCTCTTTCCATCACCTCATGACAATTGGAGCTTATAAAATTTTTCTTCCTCCACCTTGGATACAAACACATGCAGATCAGGCATGTAAACAAACCTCTTCGCTTGTGGAAGACCTCTCTGATTACAGTTCGGAAAAGAAATTACCTCTTGAACAATGACTTTTCTTGTGGAGATGCATTGTGGGTGCATTCCCGGTTGCACCTTCTTAGCTAAGAGAAACATTGCACTTGCCTCTTGCAAGAGGTGTTCTCATTGCCGAGAGACAATTGTACATTTTTTATGGAGATGCCCCTCTTCTCTCGTGCTCTCTTGGACAGACTGTCAGGTCACTTGAGATTACGATCTCCCAACTTCGAGAAATTCTTCTAGATGTTCAGCCGCCTTTCTTCACCCTTGCCAAATTACACACTTTTCCTTTCCTGGCTCTTTCTTCTCAAGAGCTAGAAGTGTTTTTCAACTATTTCTAATATCTGAATAGGAGTTGTCCCTCCTTGGGAGAGCTATGAATGTACCATATAATCCTTAATGAAGCAATGGTTTCACCCCCCCCCCCCCCCAAAAAAAAGAAAAGAAAAGAAAGTGTGTGTGTGTGTGTGTGTGTGTGTGTGTGTGTGTGTGTGTATATGCATACATATACATATAAGTCCAAGTATACGTACGTAAATGTAAATGTACACACACGCGCACACACACACACACACACACACACATCTCTCTCCCCACACAAATACAAATAAGTCCAAGTATACGTATGTAACTATAAATGTACACACAAGCGCACGCACGTGTGCACGCACATCCCCACACATATATAGCATGAAGGCAAGCTAGAGTCAACATAGACACACAAAACACCAATTGAAGTTCGTGCCTACCATGACAACACCACAGCTCCTTACAGGAGTTAGTAATGGTGTGTAAATGAAAGACCTGGGTATGTGATAATAATGGGTTTGAGTTAAAAATCCATACTCTTTAGGAATGAATATTGCACTTTATTTAGGGATCCCTCCATCTCAATAAAATTTGTTATCCAACAATCTCCAGTGTGGAGGCAAAGACTATGCTTGAAATTGTGATGTGAGCCCTTGGTGGGAACAGTGTATTAGCACATACAATCATAAAAGGTGCATATACCATGCAAAAATAAAAAGAAAAGGGGCACCTGCCAGCCTCTTCTCCTCTCTTCTAGTGCCTCAAGTAGTAGCTGCAATGCCTGCTATTTGGCTTTAAAATCTTGAGAAGATTGCCTTGACTGATCAGAGCCTTGAAGATCTAACTGTTTAATGCATAATCTTGCATTTGATACAGACTATATGGAAAGCAAGATGGTCTTTATATTAAGCGTGGTCATTTCGTTGACACTAACACATGCATGCTTGCAAGTATATCATTATATAAGAAAACAATTCTTCAAGGGGAAAAGCATAAAGACTGGTCCATCCACAAGAAAAAAGTGAGTGACATATTCCATGCACATGTACAGGATTAAAGCAGCTAACCCTTCATTCGTACTGCTTAAAGACGACCTTTACACTATTTTGGTTGGGTTAAAATAAGGTCCCACCTCTACTCATATAGATCATATCTGGCAAGGATTGTGGATAGTTAAGACTGTCTAATGGAATGGCTTTTTTGTGTAGGATGGTGGCAAGTGCCAAGCTTACAGACCTTACAAATCACCCTATGCCCAAAAAGATTGCATTTAATGATTTTTTCTAGTTAGATTTTACATCTTGTTGAGCCAAACCTCTGATTTCCTCTCTCATGTCTCAGCATACATTTTTGCAACTGCAAAAGGTGGGGTGCAACTCCCAACTATCCCCACCATTGCAATTTTCAAAGATCTCGCGACAAATTCTTCTCTACGTGTGGCCGGAGATACCCCTTGAAATGCAGCAATGCCAGTCTCTGCAAGACCATGTCTATGTTTCTAAAATGAGCCTTCCTCAGCCAAGTGTGCAATGGTCACATACTCCTTCCCAAGATGCTCTTCAGACTACTACTACAAAGGACTAGGTGATTCTTCAAAAGTGTACACGGGGATCACCCACGTCCGTAGCTTTTTCTTTGTATCATCAGTCAAGCTTAGATCCGACGGAACCTCTTTAAAGGTTTTCACAAAGGTCTTGGCCCCAAAAAGAATCAGGCGTTCCACAATAAACAACTGGTAGTTGTTTTGCACAACGGGGTCTAAAATGCTTTTGAAATGAGAGCTGAACACCAGTTTGTACCTGAAAATTAATATTCACAAAAAAGAAGGTACGAAATTAAAGCTGCTGGACATGCACCCAGACCTTGCCACACCTTTCAAAGCAGCAGCATAGTATACTGGAATACTTACTTGGAACCAAGAGCATCAAAAAAACCCTGTCTTCTCTCATTGGATGCAATGAATAGGGTGCGTCCCTCTGGTATCCAATTTGCCACCCGTTGCATTATGGCATGCGCCTGTGTATCCCTGTCCAGATGTGGGAACACTGTTCGGTTGACACCAAATCGATCCTTTCTGATCTTTAACTTGTCTCCTCTCCTTACATGAATAGCATCATAGTCCCCTAGCTGCCTTATGATCTGTCACCAGTAATAAAACCCGCTGTGATGATCATATAATGCACCATACTTCACCTAACTGCACATTCATATCATACATTCTCAAGCTCGTATCTATTAAACTCCCAGACATATGAGCATAATATTTCCTCACATTAGAAGGTCATATGATACATTCTTAAGCTCATATGTGTTAGCATCATATCATACAAAGCTCCTTACGCGCACACTTCCATATGACAGCAATGAGGAGATAGAAATTGACAGTCCAAGAACTTAACATCAAATACAGGCGTTACCTTAAAAGGTTTACTATGTGCAGGAAAAAGTATCAAAATAAACCAAAAACAATGAAGAAAGCAACAAGATTTCCCCAGCAGGTTTAATAACAGTCAATGTAGCTTCCATATGTAAAAGCAGCCCTTGCATACGATTCCATGCTGCTACAAGTCAACACTTGTGATTCAAGTCTCTTACACTTGTCTGATTTTGATGTATGCACTCACATAGATAGACGTTGTAAGAGACCCAACCAAAGGTGTAAGGCTCCCGATCACCCCAGAAAAGTATAGTGTGATGCTACATTTAGGTATCAGATGTGTGCACTACAATTTGCCTAGTAGCATGTAGCAGACATTCATTAACTGGATCCCATATCAGCCACCAACTGGTTCTACAGCCTTGAATAAGCCTTGATCGAACGCATAATCAAGATTGATACCCAAAATGAACAACCCATCACATCATTGTGCATGTATCCTTGAGTTATATGGATCCACTCATTTACAAATGGCTAACTGAAGCTCCTTTAGCCCTAACTCGCTGTAGCAGCAAGTTCCCTGAACTCTCCTTTAGTCAACTACTTCATCCTAGTCTGCCAATAATAAGTCTAGACTCTATCATACAGTGAGTCTAAGCTAGGGATTCAACATACTTCCACATCTCAAAAGTTGAAGTCAAGGAATCACTCTCCTATATAACAAGGTTGACCCATTAAATCTTGATATTTCACTTAATTAAAAACAACAACGTACAATGCAAAAAGAGCATGGATGCAGACAACCCCTCCCCCGGCGCCCCTCTTCCCCCTTCCTCCTCCCTCTTAAAAGGGAAAATTAATTACAAAGCACTGAGGGTACTCAGTGAAACTTAACACTGAAAATCCTAGATTTCTAATAGTCGGGATAAAGTTAACTCTTGCAAATCAGCTTCATGTCCATGTCGAACTCCATGCAGCTCTTGTATACAATCTTGTAGCCTCAACTCAGGAGATGCTACACGAGATGCCCTAGTGTGACTCCCCGCTAACACAGCTAAGGCCCCAAAGCACACCATCTTCATGGCACTGCCTTTCCCCAACTACTACATGCAGTGCAACTCTTGCAAATCAACTCTGTCAATGCCAAACTCCACGCATCTCTCGTGGACTCAACTCAAGAGCAACTACACAAGATGCCCTAGCGTCAATCCCTACTAACCCAACTTAGGACCCAAAAGCACACTGTCTTCGTAACTCTACTTCTCCCCAACTACTGCATGCAGTGCCTCCTGCATGCATCCCAAGTGCTATACAAAGATCTTCAAGTTGATGACAAACTTTGCCCCAGTCGCACTAGGTTATGATTAGCAAGCCTGTTGTTGTAAGCCCAGCGGGACGTGCAGTGACAGACTCAACCACGTATCCAAGAGATAAAGATATAAAGAGAGAGAGGGGAAAGAGAAAATGGAATGGGGATCTTGCACAATACACCACACTGAGCCGGGAACAGGCCTCGCCCCATTTCAGGAATTTATTCAGGAACAATCCACAGGCACACTGGCCAGGATCAATACAATCAATGAATACAAAACAAATGGATATGTCGATGTAGGATATCCAAGTCGATGCCGATGTCTAGGCATGAGATCTCTGATGCCGAGCACACCACGGGGATGACCCACAAGTATCTCTTAGGGCTAGTACCAAAAATCACATCATAGTCCGGTGAAAGCTTAGTGAGGATAAGTGCCGCCAGCTGAGCAAAGAACAAAGCAACACCCATAGCCAGTAATTGGTCATGGATAACCTTGGTCTTCATGAGAAACGACTACATGGAACTGCCTTCAGGGAATAACAAACCGTAGAGCTACCCTTGCAAGGTAACTACCCTCATCGACGAATCTCGAGCAAAGAGATCCTCCAATTTAGACCATACTTGATGAGCATTGGTGAGAGTTTGCACGGCCGGTGAGACCTCCTCTGTGATTGCCCGCACAAGCACAGAATGCGCCTTCAAGTCCCGATTCTCCCACTCTTGTAATTCCACAACAAATTCATCCTCCTCATCCGAAGTCCACCTAGAGTTTTGAGGATGCTCGGGCTTCCTTTCAGTGCCCTGAACAATATCCCACAAACCCTTGTGGATGAGCCAGATCCGCATTTGAAGCTTCCAATGGGCAGAGTTGGGTCCTTTCAACTTGTCATCCTTGTTCGTACAGGGGGGAGCCATATCCACAGCAACAAGAAACACAGATCTCAGCTCTCAAGTGCTTTCCAACGAAGCGATGCTCCGGAACCAATCAGCCCCCTCTCAAACCTGAGAGAGGAGGGTGGACAGCAGCAAAACAGTCCAAGAAACCACCGGGAACCTCCTAAGCGGAAGGGTAGGGACTCGTGGAGGAAGAAGGAGATGTACAGCCCCTTGTCCGGCAACTCCACATGCAAGAAACTGACCAACAACGGATGCCAGAGCAGAATTTGCAGCCCAAACTCCAATGCTTGCCTCTGTAGAAGAAAATGCAGCCAAGTACCTGGCCGGCTTGCCTCTGTAGGAGAAAACACAGCCACCAAACTAGAAGGCAGCAAGGGAAGGGCTGGCTGGACCAGAAAACGCAGCAGTGTATGAAAACGCAGCCACTATTCAGGACTGATCTGCAGCCAGGAGGAGCTAGGGCAGAAAATGCAAGGTACATATGAGAAGGCGGTAGATTTGCAGAAGATGGAGCAGCCTGAACCTAAGCGAGTGATACCATGTTGGAGAATGCACATGCGGAAGCATAAACAAGACAAGAGAGAGAGTAGAGAGAGCTTGTGGACAAGATCACCTTTTATATTAGATTGAAGCTTTACAATGGCATTAGGCCAGCAAGAGATGTTGAACTTGTGCAAGGGAAGTGGATGATTTAGTGAATAATGGGGGAACTCCTTATATAGTCCAGGTGTGAGCGGGTTGACTGCCTCTAGGGCTGGCCGCCGACTGGCACAAGACAAATAAATAGGAGAAAATTACATAAAATACCAAATAAATGGTACAACCACAAAACACAGAGATGCATAAATTCTAACAGAAAGTAGCTACAAACTTTCTATGTGCTCGAAGTATTCTCTCCATCATTCGGTTGAAAGTAGCCGAGCATTGGTAACACCAAAAGGCATAACCAAATACTCAAGAGTCCAAAGGTAGTCCTGAATGTGGTCTTGTGAATGTCCTCTGGAGCAATCCTGACTTGATGGTAACCACTCTTCAAGTCGATCCTGCTAAAGATAGTGGCTCCATCCAATCTATCTAGGATATCATCAATCCTAGGAATAGGAAACCTGTTCTTCACAGTGATCTTGTTAAGAGTCTTGTAACCAATACACATATGCCAAGAACCATCCTTTTTCTGAACCAATAAGACTGGGAAGCAAAAAGATAATGAGCTAGGTCTAATCAAACCAGCTCGGTCATTTGCTTCATAATCTCTTCTTGTTGAGCTTCTTGGCATGATGTCAATCTAATGATCTTCCAATCTCTCTAGTTTCTTACTTTGGCTTGTCGGGACAATTTGCAACCAAGTGTCCCTTCTTTCCCTTACCTATTCGGAAGAAGCCGCATCTGAGATAGCAAGTCTTGAGTAGCCTCCTTTGTCTCCTCCACGAGAAATAGACCAAGTAGCTCTAGATCCTTCTGAGATAAGCTTTAGCAGTTTCAACTCCTTCGGTTATGGTGGCTCAATAGTTGATAAAATCTTCAAACATTTGAGCCCTTCTTTGGTCCCGTTCCCTCTTGGTTCTCCAAGCAAGAAATTATGTCTCTGAGTGGTCATTTGAATTGCTGAAAGTCATGGTACTCTTCTGATGTCATGGCCATGGTCAGATGAGAAATAGATTGTCAGCCTTGGTTTCCATCTTGAAATCCTGGATTGGCCTCATAGTTGTTCCTTTCATTAGGCCCTTGGTTTCCCTCTGCTCTCGACATGGCTAAGTGGCTTTGTCACCCCAAGAAAGTTTCTTCAAGAGAAATCCAGCTCTGATACCACTCTAAGCCCAGCGAGGCGTGCAATGACAGACTCAACCACATATCCAAGAGATAAAGATATAAAGAGAGAGAGGGGAGAGACGAAAGGGAATGGGGATCTTGCACAGTACACCACACTGAGCGGGGAGCGGGGAACAGGCCTCGTCCCCTTTCGAAAATTTGTTTAGGAACAATCCACGTGCACACTGGCCAGGATCAATACAATCAATGAATACAAAACAAATAGATATGTCGATGTAGGATATCCAAGTCGATGTCGATGTCTAAGCACGAGATCTCTGATGCCAAGCACACCACGGGGATGACCCACAAGTATCTCTCACCGGGCTAGTACTAGATCCAATATCCAAATCCAATGGATCCAAGTCCAAATCCAAGTTCAAGTCCATATCCAAGTCCAAAAACAAATCCAAGTCCAGACCCAAATAAAACCCAAGTCCAGATCCAAGTCCAAATCCACATCCAAAACCAGGTCCATCAAGTCCAACTCCAGATCCATGTCCAAACTATATGTCCAAGTTCCATGTTCACGTCAAGTTCCATGTTCAGGTCCAAGTTCCATGCCCAAGCTTCAAGTCCAAGTTCCATGTCTAAGTTCCATGTCCAAATATTCCAAGCTCATACACAAGGTACACACGAGTAGATGATGAAGTATATGACGACCAATAGTAAACTCGATGCCCAACCCAGAGGTTGAAAGTGTTCCCCAACAAGATCAAAAGAAAGCCGGCCGACGTTATCAAATAACAGATGGCGCTGGCAGTTCTGTCTAGTGGCAGATGATGACGCTGGGTGGCACACAAGCAAGAGGCAGCGCTTCTTATGGCGCAGCCAGGTTTAGGCGGTTCTATACAGCAATATGGTGATGTTGAAAGCACACAGCAGCTGGCAGCAACAGTTGGTGGCACAGCTTCTGTAGATGGCAACCAAACAGGAAGCAGCAGGTAGACGATGTCAGTAGCAGCAAGATATAGACAACACTGGCAGCTGCTGTAGGGAGTTCCGAACAACAGTACAATGGTGCTGGCTGCAGATGACAGAGAGGCGGCGCACAGTACAGCAGCAGGTGGCGTCCAGGTGGCTGGCGACAGCAGCAGGTGCAGCAGGCTGGCTGGGTTGTGATTCAGATGGTGCTAGTAGGCACAGCCAGGCAAGGAAGGGGCGTCGACAGCAACTGTAGAAGCGACGTTGGCTGCTCTACAAGCAGCGCTGGCAGATGTAGCAACAGCGCTGGCAACGGTACTGGCAGCATAGCCAGCACAAGGCGGCTATGGGCGGCACTAGGCAGCAGGTGGAAAACAGATGGGGCAAGCAATCGTTCTTCAAGTGACGAACAGTAGCTGTACGATGGCTGCATAGATGGGCAGCAGAGCAAGTGTTGGTGGGTCCTGACGGGTTGAAGGTGGGTGGCGCACACAACCAAGAGCTGGTGGTGTTTGATAAAGATGAGGATGTCGAGTTCCAACCTTCAATGACGATGACCACCCTTAAAGATGATGGAGACCTTCACACTCCCCCTTCATCCATGGTGATGTTAATGAAGGTGAGGATAAACTCCAAGCTTCCATGGATGATGAGAAGGGCGGGGTTCATGCGTATTTTATACCTTGGGGAAGCCTTGCTTTTTGCCAAAAGCTTGTCCATGCTTTTGCTTTGCCTTTTTATGCTTTGCTTTTCCCTTTTTTGCCTTTGCTTTTGCTCTTTTTACTTTTATTAATAAAATATTACTCAACTTTTGGTGCTTTGCTTTTCTGGATTTAAGGTTTTGCTTTTTGGCCTTAGAGCTGCTTTTTGAGAAAGCGCCTTTTAGCTTTTTGGCCCGGCTCAGTCTCCTCTTTCCAATGGTGCCCTTGGCTCACGGTCAACCTTGTTTGACTTTTTGCTTTTTCCTGCTTTTTGACCAAGAATGGTGCTTTTTCTTAATCAAACCTTATGGACCCTGTCCCCATGTCTTCTTCCACCTGTCTAGTGTCCGAGCATGGGTTTCATCATGTGAAATAGAGCTAGATAGTTACACCTGCCACCGTCCATACCAGTGAGATGAAGCTCACAAATGCCCAAAAAAATCACATATGTGGGCTGTTGCTGGCCATAAAGGAAATTTTCAGCCTTTCCTCTCTACCTTGCGATCAACGCACAGCATCAAAGCCTATCTGGGAGCTGTGCGCATCAGCATCAACTGCCTTGGGAAGCATGTACAAGCTGTTTGCTAGTAAAAAGAACCCCTTCTTGTCAGCACTCAGCCCACATATAGCCACCAAGTTCAAAGACCGAGGCACCACGAAGCCATTTGGCTCGATGAGGGGAGGGTTCTATCTATGAACCTCGGAAAAATAAGTTTACTTGCATTGATTTTTGTTATTTACATTCTTGCATTAATTGCAAGAATTTCCCACTTGTGTTAACTTGGTGGGGGCAACCTACTATTGCCCATCCTGGGTGCCCTGCCTCATACTTGGATCCTCTTTCGTCCCTTTGTGCACTTAAGCTCACAACATGTGCTGATTCCTCTACTAAACCCTGACCCTAACTCGCTGCCGTAACATGACATATGCATCTGAGTGTTGGAGCTGATTCGTATGACAGTATGGATAGAATAGGTATTGTCAAGCATGTAACAAACCTATTTTCTAGTCAATAAGCAAATAATTAGTGGTGCTAAATAAACTAGATACAAACACCACAAATTAACATCAAAACGAAGTCAAGTACAATGTGGAAGACTTGGTATCTTCGTGTCATGAGGCAGTGACATGACTCATATTTTTGTAGGCTTGCAGCTCTGAATAAGTTCAACATACAGGACTTGTACCTAGATGAGCACAAGAGAGATACATAAAAAAGATAAAAAAGGCTTGTAGCAAGAGATCATAATGCATTGTAATACAGGTAAATGAGAACAGCTCTTTGTGTGTTCAGCCTACCAGCGTGAATGCCTGATTGATTGGTTCTGAAAGTATGAACTTCTTCTGGCATGCACATTGCTTGGGTTTTTAATGCCAGTGAAATTAATTACGGGATAGGACTGGACAGCTTGCATTCATAGGCAGTAGATTGGCACATGCACAGGCTATAAGGACAACCCTGGTGCAAACTGAACAGTCTGGCAGCAGGTTGGTCAGTCAGGTGCATACAGAAGCACAGGCTACACGGGTGTGGATCGTGGCAACAGCATGCACGTGTGTGGGCAAGGCAGTGTGGGTGACTGGTTCAGCAACAAAAATGCAAAAGCATAAGAAATGTGCTCATGTGTGAGCAAGGCAAATGCAAGCATGGGAGTAACACGACATCAAATTGAAATAAGGAGTCGCATCAAACTGCATGCACACAGAAGAAAGCAAAATAAGGGACATCAAGGATACCTTCTCAGCAGCCAGCCTGAGAGGTTCAGCTGCCATGTTAGGAAGAAAGGAATATGGCAGAAGCACTGCTGTATGGTTCTTCCTGTCCTCACATTCCACAAACCTGTTACGAGTTGAGACAATACCAAGATATCATAACAATGCCCGCCATAACACAAAGTTTACGCTATAAATCAGGCAGAAGTGCAGGATGAGTTCTTTATGAGCAGGGATTATCATCAAGATATATACCTTCATAAGTGCAAAATGAGGTATTTGTGATCAAACATTTTCATCAAGGCTTTCTCATCAAGAGGCCATACAACTGTAGAACTTGCCATAGCCCAAGATATGGGCACATGCTTTTAGATGGGTGGTAATGCATGTGCGCCTATGATATCACTAAAAATAATTGCAATGCATCATTACACAAGCTCTTGTCTTAAAATACTGGTGCTCTTTGAATCAGTGAGTAAATCTCATCTTCAGCACTCACCAAGCAAGTGGGCTGGCCGTCCTGTTGATAACAACAGCCTCTTTATAGTGGGAATTCTGGATCAAATCTGATCGGCTGGTGCTCTTCACATCTATGGCTGTCCTTGAGAGGTGAGCATTGGATAGTGCTTCTTTCCATTCACTTGAAGTATCCAAAATCACCCTTACTGTTTGTGATATCAAACCCATATCATACAATGAGTCCATTGAGCAACTCTTTATGCCCCATCTGTACAAGAGAAAAAATCTCAATTTAGCAGACTGATTCCCTGCTTTAGAGGTTTAATTGACCAATTAAATCTCCAAGTTTGTTGTAATCATACCCCTCAAACTTTCCAGATTTGACCAGAGTATGAAGTAAGCCTTTGTCATTGTGTTGTTGGTTGATGCACATCCGAGATGGCATTACAAATGTCCTGTTTACATTGTAAAGAGGGGAACGCAAATAAGTACAATGTGAAATTCCCAAGTTCTGAGCATCTCTAAGCACATGCAGATAAGAATTTCAGACAAAATAAAAGGGAAAGATTTTGAGCATGGTAGTAAATACCAATATCAATTCTGTGCTTGAGTAAAATTAAAAAGTAAAAAAACAATGTAATGTTCCCACAAGTCTATTTAATAATAAAAACCTTGCAGATAAAAAATGTTCAAATTTGCAGGTTAAAAATGGAAGTTTCACAAGAAAAAAAATACAAAGTGTCCACAAACCACCAAAGTGTCTAAAACTTACCAAGTAAAATATCTAGGATGCCGTCTGGGCATCGAAGTTTCAGCAAAGCAGCAGGTGGCATACCTTTCTGACAGCCTTCATAAGAAGCTCTTGTCCGGGAATTTGGCATGCCTTTCCTTGGTTGGACAGGGTTTGTGTTTAACCACATTCACCTTGCCACAATCGGTACATCACCTCTTTTTGGTCTTTCCCCCAACCTTGCATGGGCTGGCAGCCAGATACGACAGTTGATCTTGAACTTCTTTGTGGTAGGGAGATGTTGGCATAACAATGCCCACTCCAAGGTCTTTTGAAATAATATCATCTTCCTCTGTCACGTGCATCCTGCACTTGGATGCCACATGGACGTATTTGTACAGAAGGTGCAGGACCTGAGTGGTAACTATGAGCCCTAGTCCGGGACAAGTCAGCCAGGGTTCCACGATCATTGCCAATTCATCATTCATGTTTTCATCATCCTACTCCCGTTCTCATTAGTAAATTACTTTCTTGAATAGGTTGGAATACTTCAAGGTCATGGTTAAGAAGATTGGGGAGTATGGCTCAACCTATACGCCCCCCTCATCCAAGAGCTTGCGCACTACATTGCTCGAGAAGGAGAAGCGCATTGTAGAGCAAGCGGCCGACAACACAAAGCGGCAGTGGGAGAGGAATGGAGTCTCCCTCATTGTGGATGGATGGAGTGACACCCGCAAGAGGAGTATTCACGGCGTGGTTGCATATTCCCACGGAGAGATGTACTTCATCTCATGATGCATCCGCCACTGGGAAGAGCGCGGATGTGCTTGCGGCGGAGTGGGCTATCACCATGGAGATCATTGGCCCCGAGCATGTAGTGGGCTTTGTTGCGGATGGGGAACCTTCCAATAGGGCCGCAGGAGCTATTCTCCAAGGTATGTATGGACATGTCACGGTGTCCTTTTGTATGGCTCATTGCCTAAACAACCTCCTCAAGGACATCAGGGCATTGCCATGGATCAGCCCGCTCATTGAGGAGGCCAACACCATGGTCTCCTTTGTCCTCAACCACCAAAGACTTCGGCATGAGTTCAACAAGAGGTCCTCTCTCTCTCTCCTCAAATATTCCGACACCCAGTTTGCCTACAACTTTCTCATGTTGGGCCGGTTGAAGGATTGTAGTGGTGCTTTGAGGGGGCTTTTTGCTGATTTTGGAGCATCTATACCTGTGTTTTGTTCCTGGCCTACACGGTTTCCCGGTTTCTACATGTTCCTTGCCTTCTGTTGGCGGTGGAGTGCTATTTTTTGCTGGATAGCAATGTTTTGGCTGCGTTTTTCTTCCCATAGGAGTTTTCTACACTCAGAGGGGGCCTTTCTCCAGCTCCTTCACTTGAGGATCAGTTTCAGGAGCTGTGTTGTATCTGTGGAGACTTTCTTCTTTGACAGGAGTTTACAGTTATTTGGAGGAGAGCAGTGATCTTTTCAGAGATCCTTTTGTCCGAGCTTGTGTTCTTTGCAATGTTTGCAAAACAAGGAGGGTGTTTTGCCCCTTGCGGTGTGATCCTTTCACATGGATCATTTATTTGTTGCTGATTCTTGGGATCTGATTCTACTTATGGAACAGTCTTCTGCTCTCAGTGATGCTTTTGAGGACTTTGTTACCACTGCAGTTTATATTCCTGCTTCCCTTCCTCATTGTGAGGAGTCTATCTCTGCATCTCTTTGTGATGCTTCTGAGGATGCCCCTCACCCTGACAGTTCTGCAGGCTTGTTGTTTTGGAGGATGCTTTTTTGGACCCGATGGAATGCTTTGGATCTGTGGTTGCTAACCGTGCTTGGGGCACAGTGGTACTTCCAGAGTTTTTTCATTTGGATCAGAATCAGGTTGGGCTTGTACCAGTCCGATGACATCTTTTTTCGGAGGGGGATGTGGAGTCCTTTCATCTTGCGATGCCCACCTCAGTGGTGTGTACTTATGTACAACATTAGGCAACTCATGTTATGGAGTTTGAGCAGATGGACCCCATCTTTTCTACAGAGTCTTTACATCTTGCGATGCCGATCTTTTCAGAGGATGCTTTTGTACAGCATTTGGCTACTCTTGGTACAAAGTTGGAGCAAATTGACTCTATTTCTTCTGAGGGTTCCAGTGAGGAGCAACTTGCTTCTCCTAGGATTGATTATCTACAGGATCTGATCTTGGTTGGTTTTGAGGTTTTTCATACCTTCTCCAGGCTAGATACACGACATTCGACTTCGGGGAGTGTTCTTACACTTGGGTTTGGACCCATTATTTGGAGCAACATGTCGCAACCTATATGGTTGTTTTCTTCCAGAGGAGCGGTGTACCTGGCAACTTGTTCTATTGCTTTTGTAGCTAAGTTGCTGAGGAGATTGCTTGTGGAGCTTTCTTGGTACCTGTTTCTGCAGTCTTTCATCTTTGATTGAGGACGGCGTCTCTAGCTTCTTGGAGTTTGCTCAGTATCCGATGCTGAGAAGGGGTGTTAAATATCATCCCCTACTTGTTGGCTTCCTATTTGGTGTCCTATTTTAGCCTCTAGGGCTGACCATGTTATGTTGAGATATCGAGCTCGTCTAGTGAGGCGGTGGCCACTGATGACCCGCCTGGGGGATAGGCCCCACACTTACACCACTGGCATGGTTGGTGAGATCATGGGAGATATGCGGCCAGTGGGATGACAGGCTGTGTGACAGCCATTCTAGAGACTGGCATAGTTATAGCGCCAGCTCATTTAGTCGGGTTCACACTATAGAGAACCCGTGTATGTATTGGTTGAGTACCTTTCATATTGTGTGTACTCTTATCTTGTATATGGTGTGTCGAGTGTTGAAAAGAGAAGAAGAAGATTTTCAACCTCTCACTTTGTGTGTTCTCTATTAGGGTTTTGTGAGTGTGTGTGTGTGCTTGCAAGAGCTCAAGCTCTCTTCCCCCCTGCATCTTTTCATGGTATCAGAGCCTGGTTCGTGTTAAGGGCTGAGCTGCAAGCAAGAGAACCACAGGAAGCGGTACGAGGGTAAGAGCTTCAACTACTCTTCCCTATTTGTGTTGGTGACTACACCTTTGTCGGGAGCTCTACGGGAGGCACCGGCAACGATCTCTGATTGAGGAGCTTTCTTCGCGGGAGTAAAGCTATAGGGCAACTATAGGGTCCTATCGGACAAAATTTTCTGGGCCGAAAACGCGTTTCGGGCGCGTCTGGACCTCCGTTTTTCAGAAAGCAGGCGATTTCGAGCACTGCAGGTAAGTCATCGATTCTCTGCAGAACTCTGTTTTAAGAACTGCAGGAAGACAGATTGACTGTGCAAACACCGTGGGTGCTGCACAGAGGTCTACAGTTGCCATTGGGTGTATGTATGCACATTGAAGTCACTGGTTGTGACATTTGAGAGTACTACAGTACCGCTGTGCAGAAAATACAGCAGTTTGTGCAGAAAAACCAGAGTGCAGTTTCTGGTAAAATTATGTGTTTGGCAAGATGTCAAATGATGGGATAACTCAGATTGTGGCTGAGAAGCTTGATAAGAATAACTTCCATGCTTGGAGTTTCAGGTTGACAAATTTCCTGATGGGAAAAGGCTATTGGGACTACATAGAAGGTGAGCATGAAGAGGCACCGGAGATACCGGATATAAATCCCGACTGCTGCTGCAGATGTGAAAGAGTTTAAAGACTGGAACCAAGGAGCCAGGAAGGTTATGTATTGGCTATCCATTAGTATACAGGACACCATGATTGGGCACATTCAAGATGCCAAGTCCCCCAAGGAGGCGTGGGACACTTTGGTAAAGCTCTATGAAACAAATACCAAGGCACGTAAGATACAGTTGAAGAATGAACTTCATACTGTGGAGAAAAAGAGCATGTCTGTGAATGACTATGCGCTGAAGATAAAGGGTATTGTGGAATCCCTTGCATCTATTGGTGTGTCAGTAGATGATGATGACAAGGTGGAAGTCTGTCTACGTGGTCTCGGGCCACAATACAAGGCGTTCAAGACGTCCATTCAGACTCGGGAAAACATTCCCAACTTTACAGATTTGGTGTCTATGCTGATTATCGAAGAGAAGAGCTTGGGTGAAGACCAACAGTCTTCACAAAGCAAAAACAGTTCAGAGCAACAGGCCTTCTACACGAGTTCAGGAAGAGGACGAGGTAGAGGAGGCCGTGGACGCGGTCAAGGAGGTGGCCGAACAGGTAATCAGAATTATGGTCAGCAGCAGCAGCAACAACAACAGTCCCAGAATCAACAACAACAACAACAACACGCAGGTGAAAGAGGCAAATTCAGAGGCAGGGGAAGTCAAAGAGGCCGTGGAAATTGGCAAAGGCAATATAATGATGCACGTGAATGCTATTATTATGGTAAGCCTGGACATGTGCAGGCAGAATGTTATAAGAAGCAGGCTGACATGCAAAATGGGAAAGTGCAGCAAAACAACTATGCATCCTCAAGCAGAAATAATGAGGATAATGAAAGGTTGTTTGTTATGCAGCATGTCGTGAATGCCGTGTCTGAAAATGTTGATGCAGCACAAAAAGATAATGTATGGTATGTGGATTCAGGCGCTTCGAACCACATGACGAGTCATGGGGAGTGGTTCAAGGAGATGAAAAACCTGGAAAGACCAGGTTTTGTGGAAACAGGGGATGACACTGCTCATCCAATTGCCCACGTTGGAGATGTGCCATTGTCTATGCAGGATGGCAAAGTGAAGTACCTTGCAGATGTACTTCATGTACCGAACATAACAAAGAATCTGGTTTCAGTTGGCCAGATGATTGAGCAGGGTTTGCAGGTTCGGTTTAACCCTGATGGGTGTTATGTTGAAGATTTCAAAGACAAGTGCAGGTTGGTTGCAAAAGGCAACAGAGTGGGCAGAATGTTTACGTTGAATGTAGACATGTCTGAAATGAGTGCTGCGATGTTTGCAAATGGTTCAGGAATTGTTGCAGACACAAACATTTGGCATAAAAGGATTGGACATGTAAATGTTCAGAGATTGAAGTCTATGCAGACAAAAGGAATTGTGACAGGGCTGCCAAAATTTAAAGTGGAAGGTATGCAGAAAATATGTGAAGCATGCCAATTTGGGAAGCAAACAAAGCATGTGTTTCCACGTAACAGATATGTGAGCAGAAATGCATTGCTATTGGGCTGAGGCTGTTTCTACAGCAGTATACATCATGAACAGGACTCCAACTGCAGCCATACATGATGTAACTCCAGAGGAGAGGTTTACTGGCAGAAAACCAGATTTGTCTCATTTGAAAGTTTTTGGATGCATTGCATATGTGCATGTGCCAGATGAGCTGAGAACTAAGCTGGATCCGAAAGCTGAAAAATGTGTGTTTATTGGATATTCCCTTGAGCAAAAGGGATACAGGTGTTATAACCCTGCTACACGTGAGTTGAGGGTAAGCAGGGATGTTGTCTTTGATGAGATGAGCAGCTGGTATGCTGCTGAAAAAGAAGCTGTTGGGACTGATGTGAGTGGAAGTGTGGTTACACAGAATGCAGGTCAGCAATCACAGTCTTTGAGTGGACCAGGAGAGTCCTCATCTAGTGGGTCTATTGATAGACCATGGAGTGGCAGGCTGCGTCATAATACCAGTCCTGCAAATGTGATTAGTACATCATGTAAAGGAAAAGAGAAAGTGGTTGAGCCCCTTGGTATGCCTGACATTTCTGCAGGGCATTCTCATGTTGATGGAGAGTCTAGTGGCTCAGATATGAGCCTTGATGAGGAGCTTGGGATCCCAGCTATGAGAACACCTGGTGTAAAGAAGGCTATGGAAGCCATGAATGAAAAGCTGCGAAGATCTGGTAGAGTGAAGAACCCTGTGCAGAGGTTTACTTATGATGGTTATGTGGCACATCACTATGCATATATGGCAAAGGTTGTGCAGGTTGTTGAGCCCACATGCATTGATGAGGCTGTTGGAAATGTGTGTTGGGAGAAAGCTATGGACGAGGAGATGGATGCACTATATGGAAATGAGACTTGGGATTTAGTGCAATTGCCTGAAGGCAAGAAAGCCATTGGATGCAAGTGGGTGTACAAAGTTAAACATAACAGTGATGGAAGCATAAACAGGTACAAGGCTAGATTGGTAGCCAAAGGATATGCGCAGACATATGGGATTGATTATGAGGAAACTTTCAGCCCAGTTGCCAAAATGGCAACGGTGAGAGTTGTGATAGCAGTGGCTGCATCAAAGCAATGGTCTTTACATCAGATGGATGTAAAGAATGCATTCTTGCATGGGGATTTGCAAGAAGAGGTGTATATGTTGCAACCACCTGGTTATGAGGATGTGGGTCACCCCGAGCATGTTTGCAGGTTGAAGAAAGCCTTGTATGGCTTAAAGCAAGCACCAAGAGCATGGTCTGACAAGATTTCTGATATTTCTTGGGCATTGAGGTGATTAGATCACCACATGGTATTGGATTACTGCAGAGACAGTATGGCTTGGACATGTTGTCCAAGTATGGTATGACATGCTGTAAGCCTATTTCTGTGCCATTGGATCAGAATGGCAAGTTGAGTGCAGATTCAGGAGAGATCTTGGAGGATCCTACTATGTATAGGCGCATAGTAGGAAGTTTGATCTACATGACGATCACCAGACTAGATTTGAGCTATGCTGTTGGGTTGGTGAGTCAGTTTATGCAGGTTCCACGGAAACCGCATTTGGATGCAGTGAGACGCATACTGAGGTATGTGAAGTCTACTTTGCATTGTGGACTATTCTATGAGACTGGGACAGAGAGATGTGTACATGGGTACACAGATGCTGATTGGGCTGGTAGTATCTCAGATAGAAGATCTACCAGTGGATTCATGTTTTCTTTGGGGAGTGCTGCTGTGACTTGGAGCAGCAAGAAGCAGCCTACGGTTGCTCTATCGAGTACAAAGGCCGAGTACAGAGGAGCTGCTATGGCAGCATGTGAGGTAGCTTGGTTGAGAAAGCTACTTGCAGATTTGGGTCTATCAGTGGATAGACAAGTTGTCATTTTCTGTGACAACATTAGCAGTATACAGTTGGCCAGGAACCCAGTCTTTCATGCTCGTACGAAGCACATAGAGGTCCACTACCACTTCGTCAGAGAGAAGGTCTTAGCAGGAGACCTTGACCTTGTTTATGTCAGCACCGAGGATCAGGTAGTTGACATCTTCACCAAAGCATTCGGTACAGAGAAGCTCCGCAGATTCACGGCTTCGCTTGGTGTACATGAGATGGAGTTGAGCTCGAGGGGGAGTGTTGAGATATCGAGCTCATCTAGTGAGGCGGTGGCCACTGATGACCCGCCTGGGGGATAGGCCCCACACTTACACCACTGGCATGGTTGGTGAGATCATGGGAGATATGCGGCCAGTGGGATGACAGGCTTTGTGACAGCCATTCTAGAGACTGGCATAGTTATAGCGCCAGCTCATTTAGTCGGGTTCACACTATAGAGAACCCGCGTATGTATTGGTTGAGTACCTTTCATATTGTGTGTACTCTTATCTTGTATATGGTGTGTTGAGTGTTGAAAAGAGAAGAAGAAGATTTTCAGCCTCTCACCTTGTGTGTTCTCTATTAGCGTTTTGTGAGTGTGTGTGTGTGCTTGCAAGAGCTCAAGCTCTCTTCCCCCCTACATCTTTTCATGTTAGTCAGAGAGGCTGGTCACCCCTCACTCATATTTATTCCCCATTTATTGTCCTGGGTATTTTTCCCAATCGTGATGGTCTTTTGCTCCAGTTGGCTGCCTACATGTAGTAGTATATATAGCCGGCATGCCTCCCTCACATATTCATTGCTTGCCTAGCTTGTCTAGCTGCAGTCCCTCACATACGAGGTTCTCCCCTCTTGCTCGGAACATGTATTCCTTTTGGTGATGATCTTGAGAGCAAGTTTTCACTTGTGTTTCCTCTCTCTCTCTTTTTTTTTTTCGTGAAATGGTGTTTTATATTATATGTAAAAATGTACATCAGCCACATGGCTCACACAGAACCTATGGCCCCATAAAAACCCCCACAAAAGATCCTCTAAAGGATCATGACCATGCAAACCTGTACACTAATAAGAAAGCCTCCTAGCCAAATAAGAATCCCAGATAAAAGCATCAAAGATGAGCCAGCCGAGCCGCAACGAAATAACATCTGCATCCAGTAGCTGAGCTGAGAGAAGAGAAGAAAACTGCCAAAGCAGCAAACCGCGGATACGTAGAATGTGCCCATGTATTCCAGACAAGGAATCAAAGATGAACCCATTCCGTGTAGTCCAAATATGCCAAAGTCTTGTCCATCTAAGGAAATGGAATATCACAAGGTGACTGTCCGAAGTAATGACTTGAGGACAAATCCCAAATATCCACTGATGAGCCGAAACAGTAGACCTCTCTACGGCCTCCTAAACGCGAGAGACAAAAGACCAAATCTGACGGGCCACTGGACAACTCATGAACAGATGCATAACTGTTTCAGTGCATGTCGTGCAGAAGAAGCAAGAGGCCAATGTAATTTTACAACGGTTGAGCTGATCCCGTGTAGGTAACCCTTCCACCAACATCCTCCAAATGAAAACCTTACCTTGGTAAGGGAGTTTAGACTGCCAACCACGCATAAGAGTTTTCTGCCACCATGATTTACACTTGTGCAATCCCCACACCTTATTGGCCTTGGCTGAAACCCAATCTTTCTCTGATACGAGCTTATGATAGACCTGGTTAGCTGAAAGTGATATCAAGTCACCAGATTTACATAGTGCCCAATCAAGCCAAGGCCGATCTGCAGATGGCCGAGGCAATGGAGTAAAAGGCTCAACTGCATGCATGATGTCAACCCATAGTGGCTGAAATGTCCGAGGAACCCTTAAGTGCTGCCGAATACGACGAAACGAATATGGCCTGTCACGACCAGGTATCACAGCATCTCGGATTCTAACCAAGCCTAGCCTGACCATGCGGTTGAGTCGTATGCGTGAAGCATCTCTGTCTGGCCAAATAATGACACGCGACTCCACAAATGTTTCGAACTGCAAAGAGTTCAAAAGTAGTCTTTCATGACCAGGATCCCACCGAGCCAATAGTAGAACTTCATGCCAAGAAAGGAGAATATGCGATAAAATGTGAGATGAGCAAATACGGACAGGATGAGCCGCATTCACAATGTCCCACCATGAAGCCTGCACACGTGTCCGCCCATGTGACAATCCCTCCAACTCAATCAAGTCACGAGCCATGAATACCCAAGGCTGCTCCTGCAAACACATATCCTGAAAAAGCGCCCACCTACGCGCCACCATATGCAAGCGGACATCCAGTAAAGCAACCCCACCCATTCTTTTGGGCGTCGTAATGTGATTCCAAGCTATCCATGTTTGACCCATAATATTTCCTTGCCTCTTCCACAGCATAAACCGAATGGGAGCAACCAAATGGAGGAGACATTTGTGCGTCCAAGGTAGCAAAGGCAAAAAATAGGAAATCATGCTAAGCATAATAACCTGAGCTACCTTAACCCTCACGTGCATAGGCCACCCTTGAGCTTTCCAATACACAAATTTATCGGAGATCCGAGCAGAAATCCAAGCAAGAAGCGCTTGGGGGTCCACATCCACACCCACCGGATATCCAAGATGACGAACAATGTCTCCTGTATGCACACCACGGCCTTGCCACCCTAATGCCTCAAGATCAAATTCCGTGCATACAATGAGGGCTGATTTTGTTGAATTTATTTTCAGCCCAGAAGCCAATGCAAAATTACTCCAAGCTTCCATTGCTCGATCTATATTGGCTTTTTCGGCCCTGAGAAACATAAAAGTGTCATCCGCAAGGGCTTGAGCAACCAATTGCTTGCCATGAGGGAGATGCAAACCAACCACTTCACCATGCGATGCCATAGCATCTAGGCGAGATAACATAGGATGAGTGGCAATGGCAAAGAAAAGAGGGCTAAGAGGACAGCCCTGCCGAAGAGAACGGATGAGAGAAATACCATCCGAAAGTCCTCCATTGAGCATAATCCGCATGATAGAGCCAGAGCCAAGTAAATGCACCAAATTAGCCATTTTGGGACCAAAGCCCATGGCTGTCATTAACTAAGAAAGGAAAGACCAGCTGACATGATCAAAAGCTTTTTCAAGATCCAGCTACACCATCACAATCTCTTGCTTCTTTGCCTTGGCATAATCCACTCCAATTTGAACATTAAGAATATTATGCAAAATATTCCTGCCATGCACAAATCCATATTGATATGGATGAACAAGAGTAGGAAGCACCTTTTGCAAGCGAAAATCTTTGTAAAGATTTTATACATAATACCCATAAGTGAGATCGGGCGCCATTGAGCCAAAGAAGTAGGCGAAGGGACTTTGGGCAACAAACGAAGTATGCCCAACTTCCAATCGGCAGGCATATATCCCTCATCCCAAACCCTTTGACAAATAAGCGTCAAAGGCTCTACAAGCTGATCAGCATATCTTCGGAAAAACTCATTTGTCAAACCATCCCAACCAGGGCTCTTTCCCATGGGAAGTTTGGAGAGAACAGCTTCCACTTCCCCTTGAGTAACAGGAGCATCAAGCTGAACCGCCACATCAGGGTCAACTTGATATCGTACTTCAGCAAACAATGACTCCCTTGCAGCCAGGACAGCCGATGAGACATCCTCTCGAGGGGCAAGCAAATCTTCATAAAACCTGATGCAATGCTGAATAACCTCAGAAGGTTGAGTAACAAGGTTGCCTTGGGCATCCATCAGCCTAACAATATTCTCACGCATATGTTTTTGATGCAACTTATCATAGAAGCGATGAGATTGACAGTTAGCATCCCGCAAAGCATCAAGACGTGCAAGTAGTTTAAAGCGAACATATTGTGCTTCCTGCACCCTAGATAGCTCTTTTTTCAGCCATTCTATGGCATCCACAACTTCAGCATCCATAGAGTCAGTAAACATGAACGCCTGCAAGCCCTTTAAAAGCGACTCAAGAAGAGCCACATGCTGTTTTTGTATAGAGGCATTAGCAAGACCATAATGCCGCGCTAATTTCTTAGTGTTGGTAAGGAACACTAGCCAAGCATGATAATCAGCCATGGACACTCTTGTGGAGAAATGTCGTATCAACTGACGCATATAAACATCAAAAACTTCATGCTCCAAAAAAGTGTGATTTAAGCGCAAAGGCAAGCGTCCCAACAAGCCTTTATATGCATCCACAGGATGATAGACCATTTCAAACACAAGCGGCCAATGATCTGACAAAACCTGTTGCTGATCAACCATCATAGTAAGAACCTCTGGCAAAAAGAGATCTTGATGTAAAATATACATCCTATCCAATCTAGCATAAGTGCCCCGAAACTGTTGTGAGGCATAAGTGTAACCCCTTTCATCTGGATGCAACCAAGACCACATGTCTTGTTTTAGCGACCTTGCTGCAAAAGCTTCCCACGCCTTTCTCTCCGGGCCATCCATTACAGAATGAGGCGACGTGGCTTGCTCCCTGGAGACACACATATTAAAGTCTCCCATCACAAAGCCAGGATGAGAGATTGAAAGAGCACACAAGTCATTCCACAGCAAACGGCGTGCATGAGCATTATTTGGAGCATACACCCCTAACAACCATAAAGGCGTATCATCCCAAACAATCTGTATCACTAGAAATCTTCCATGAACATCTTGAATCACAAGAGAAGGCTGAAATTGCGAATGAACAGCAAACATAACACCTAACTGCGAAGCAGGATGTCCGCTATAGAAAACATGAAACCCCTTATATACATAGGCTTTGCCAGCCAACTTATGCTGCTTATGTTCAACTGCACACAAAACATCCCAACCATGACAAAAAGTTGTACGCCAAAGCCTGAACTGCTTTTGGCGCGAAGAAATACCCTTTACATTCCATTGTACAATTTTCATAAGCCTTCCCAGAAAAGGAATCAACAAGGCCGTGTACTAGGCCCAGGACAATTTGCCAAATCACGAACCTTTTGAAGCATTGCATTTTTAGACATGGTATTTGTGATCTCAGACTGCCCTTGGAGTTCCCGAGCACGTGTCAAAGGGTAATGACCATCCCATGGCGAGATGACCTCACCCTTCGAACCAAACACAAGAGGCAATTGTTGTTGTGCTTCTTTTGTTAGGCGACTTCTAATAGGATAGCGTTCTACTCTATCCACCCCAAGAGGCCCTGTACCCTGAGAAAGTTGGCCTCCCGGCCTCTCAATCCTAGTCTGTTGCTGGGCACGTGAACCCAAAGGGCGACGAGCATATGTATGTAAGGGCCCCTGATGAGTACGCAAAGGCCCCCGCCAAACAGCATCTGAGAAATCCCCCCGCAGGGGCAACAAATCGTGTCTTTTTACCACGTACTTCCACCCATGGCTGCTCAACCTCATTCTGAACATCCACATGTACATCCATGTGCTGGGCATCATGTAAAGGAGCATCATGCTCATCTTCCACGGGCAACTGCCCATCAACGATATCCTTGGTAGCAACAACTTGTTCTTTCTTAGGACATTCGGAGACAAAGTGGCCCATCTAACCACATTTGAAACAGTGGCCAGCAAATGTATCCCACCTCAATTCATACATTAAAGGTTGCAGCCCAGCCATATTGACACGCAAATGTGTCGGCCTAGGTCTCCCGGTATCCCACAACATGCATAGACGATTTCGGTTTCTAGATGTCATTCGAGGCACCACCAAGACATCACCGATACCTCACATGAGACCTGATAAAACACGCCAAAACATTGGTGGGAATTGTTTCACTTAACCCAAACTGGGCAAGCCTGGCGCAACATATCTTGGTACTCTGCCATAGGCTTCCACGGAACCACATGAACCAAACTGCCCATCCAAAAAGAGTGGCACCTGCTCCAAGACTGCCCTACGGGTGCGAAAAAGTATTTCATAAAAGCCTCTCGGACCATCGTAAATCTCCTCAAGTGCCTCAGGCGACACCAAGTGGCCCAGCCATGCTCTAAGACGAGGCAACAACGGAATACGCCCAGTAAAGAAGAAGATAGCAGCACGATTATGAAAACCTGCTTGCTCTTGTAGCAACAAAGGAGTCTCCATACATACATCAGCCAACCATTATCTACTGCAGCCATTTGCACGCTATTTGCCTTCACATATTCTTGCAGAAGCTCACCAGTGATCTGCAGCAAACGTGCAAACTCCGTAGAAGGTACCTGAGAACTTTCCTCTGCATTCTCTCCAACATTCACCAGAGTATAGCTTGCATCAACATCAAGCCTTTGACGTTTTTGTTGCTCCGAGGCATCTGAAGCATAACCCACATCCTTCTTGATCATCTCCTCAATAAGATCCATGTTAAGGCTATTGGCAGCCATGCCACCAACAGCAGCAGCCGGGTCATCCAAATCCATGTACAAAAGCAAAGAAAACTCGTTCTCTCAAACCCAAATTCAGCACCTGCAGTGCTGGCTGGAAACTCTTCTGTACCTGCAGTACCTGCTGAAACGCTACTGTACCTGCAGTACTGGCTGGAAACTCTTCTGTACCTGCACCACCTGCTGAAACCCTACTGTACCTGCAAGTCACCTGCTAGAAACCCTACTGTACCTACAGTACCGGCAGCTGGAAACTCTTCTGTACCTGCAGTACTTGCGGAAACTATTGTACCTGCAAGAACCCCTACTATACTGCAGCACCTGCTGGAAACCCTATTGGACCTGCAGTACTTGCTAGAAACCCTAGTGTACCTGCTGTATTTACAGTAATACCTCTTGTTGCAAGCAGCTCCACTGATAACGAAAGGCGGTGTGTTGTTTGATGAAAACTGTAGATTTCAGACACGTTTCAGAGACGACACCAGAGCCTCTAGGGGCTTGAGGCACTGCTTTTGGACAGGCCCGTCTAGGATGTAGATCAATGTGTTTCCTCTCTCTCTCTCTCTCTCTCTCTCTCTCTCTCTCTCTCTCTCCTGTGTTTCCACTTTCCCTTCTGCCGTTGCACATTCTATCAGGTGGGAGCGTGTGAAGACCACGGATGCTATGGTGAGGCCCATAGTCCACCTATTGAGGATTGTAGATGCTATGCAACCATGCATAGGCAAGGTCTACGAGGCCATGGATCGCATGATAGAGAAGTTGAAAGACTTCGTGCCTGACGAAGACAGATACGAGGAGATCCATGCCTTGTGTCTAGGAAGGTGGAATTCCTACTACTCTCCATTGCATGCAGCAGCTTATGTGGTGGACCCAGAATTCCAAGGCAATAAGCAGGAGAGCGACCGGGAGGTGAGCGTTGGATGGAGGATCATCTTGGATCGTCTTGTGTCTGATGCATCGGTTAGGCGCAAGATCAGGGACCAGCTTTCCATGTACAGGTCATTTCATGGCTCCTATTGCTGTCATGATGCACAAGTTGACCGCTCCAAAGTTGGTGCTACTCTATGGTGGGAGGACTTTGGTTCGGATGGACCGGAGCTACAGCAGCTTGCCATCCGTATACTTAGCTAGGCCGTCAGCTCCTCTTGCTTGGAGCAACTTTGAAGTACCTACAACCACATTGCCTCTAGGGAGAGGAACCGACTCGGGATAGAGCGTGCCAATGACCTTGTCTTCGTCAGCGCGAACTTGCGAATGCTTTGCAAGAGCGTGACCAAGAAGGCAGATCCCTTCACCGAGTGGGAGATGAGTCAACAAGAAGAGCAACAAGAGGATGAGGTGTAGGAGCAGCATGCCACTGAGGATTGGATTGAGGATGAGCTTGATGCTTCTTTGGCACAAGCTACCCATGACCATGAGGCGAGCACTTCACGTGGATGATCATTCATGGATCATGATTCATGGGCCTTACTACTTAGCTCTAGCTCTAGCCTCTAGACTTTAGCACTTTTTGTCATTGACTCATTTGAGTCCGTCCATGTATTCTGCCTCCTTAAGGCTTAGTCTTGACTCTTGAGTCATGACTCATTTTGTATCTACTTAATTATTAATACAATCAACCGTGAATGCCTTCACTCTTTGATTGGTGTATTTTGTTAATATGACTCAAAAGCTTACCATTTTAGTGTAAATTTGTGCTCATTTTGATGTACTTCCAAAGTAGAATAATTGTAGAGTAGAAAAACTTTTAAAAAAAGTATTTTTTGAGTGCCGTTCCCTCCCCCGTCCCGTCCCCCGTCCCTTGTGACTATGGCACAGAGCCACCTTCCTATGCCCGGCAGATCTGCAAAGCCTTCTACACGCTAACCCCATGCTCAAGCCCCCTCCCCCTACCAGGGGTTAGCTCCATAAGTTGTATGATGATGTTCCCACTTTGTATCATATGGCTCGGATTTGACATTCCACGCTCATAGCTCTAGTCTTTGTTTTCTTTTGTACCATGATGAGATTACATGGACACTACTGTATCACTTTTGGTCTCGTGTCTTTTGACGACGTTTAATATAACTTTATTTCTTTCTTTCTCTCTCTCTCTCTTGCACTCTTATCTCCGCTACATTGTGCAATCGTTCGGAACCAAGGTGCTGAATATTCACTATCAAAGTATAATCCTGTCTATAAGCTTCCGCATGTTACATCCTCTCATCAAGAAAGCCTTTGCATCATCAATAGGAGATACAAAGAATAATCTGCAAACTCATTGTTTGCAGACTCTAGCTGGGGGGGGGGGGGGGGGGGGAAGCCATGGAAGGATTTCTTGGGAGCACCCATTGCAGGTTGCACCCCAACACTTAATGGCCCAGGCTTCAGATTGATGTTCAGGACCCTCAAGTGTCACTGAACTTGCACCTCTTTCACATGCATCACCCATGTGCATGCCAGGTGGAGATGCTTCCGCCTCAAAGGCAAGATTTGAGGGCGAGTATGGGCATATTGGAGCAGTTTTGACGGCCTTATAGGCACGCTGAGGTGCCCAAATGGTTGGGACATTTATTGGGCACATTATGAAAATGTTTTACAGCCTTTTTGATGATGTTTTATGAATATGTTTTGTGCCCTGGAAATGGATGGCCGACCTGAATACGACTTGCCATCAGATCCCTATATAAAGGAGGTAAAAGGTCATTCTTGGGCATTCAGAGACATGGTTGCAGAGCCAAGACCAAGGGCAGCAGCAGCAAAGGCATCCGGATCACCAGATAAGCATTCAGCAAGACAACTTTTGGTATGCATCGATAGATAGGCATGCATGCGAAGGATCTAAGTTTAGATCCAAGAACCATTGTATATAATCACATCATCTTTTGCAATATGCAGTAGATTAGGGTTACATCTCATCTCTCTCTTCTCTTGTGTGTTTGCATGATTAGTAGGGGTTAGCATTAATCTAGTTTGCTTAGTGTTAATCCAAGTTTAAGTATTCCGCATTGGCACACCTATGATAATCTTCTTCAAAGAGATCTGCAGTGGAATAAGTTCAAACCTGCTGTTTTTCAGAGCCATCCAGCACCAAGGATTGCCTCCACCAGCCTCTATCAGCCTTATAGATCCTGGCTTTCTTCTCCAAGCCCCCAATTGAGCCGAAAAGCCAATGCCGTCCAACACGACTGCACTGTCAGAATATGCAGCGGAGATGATGACAAAATCTGAGAACACAAGAGCAAGTGCACTGCAGAAAAACACAGCAATGGAGAGGGAGAGAGAGAGGCGTGTAACTCTGCTATATACACAAGATAAAATCCTGAAACAAGATACGAAGAAGTGGGGGGCCATGGGACCATTTTATATGGCCCCATATTTGGGGTCGACCTGTAGAAGAGGCAGCCGACAGCCTGCTGAAGTCACCCAACCAGCATCTGCTCCAGTCGGCTAGCCCCAAATGGACAGCATGCACACGTGTGGAGTCGGCCTGCTCTAGTCGGCCAGCAGCCAGTAGTCGGCCAGCATCTGGACCATCCTGCCAGCACAGGGTAGCCTCCCACACCATGGAAAAATAGGAAAAAAATGGGAAAAAATATGATGAGTGGGGAAAAATGAGAAAACACCTAATCCGGCCGGGCACACCCACAACAGAGGCCCTGGTGTATATGCATAGACAGGAGATGACTTCTAACACCCCCTCTTAGCTCCTAGATGTGGACCCAACCCCAGGGAGCTGGAGTGCCGCCGGAGCATAGCCTGAGGTAGAGACTTCATGAAGAGGTCCGCCGCATTGTCCTCCGTCGAACAATAAAGTAGCAAGATGTCACCGGCCAAGATCTTCTCACGAACAAAGTGATATTGTATCTCTATGTGCTTGGTCCGGGCATGGAAAACTAGGTTCCAAGCAATAGCTATACAACTCTAGTTATCGCACAAGATGACTGTGGGCTCCTTCTGTGGAAACCCAATCTCGCCAAGTAACCTCTGTAGCCACATAACCTCGCAAGCAGCACCACAAGCAGCCCGGTACTTTGCCTCTGTCGATGATAAGGCAATAGTTGGCTGCCTCTTACTGCTCCAAGAAACTGCCCCTGAGCCGAGGGTAAAACTGTAACCTGAAGTAGATCTCCTCGTGTCTGGATCTCCTCCCCAATCCGAGTCACTCCAACCTTGGAGTCAGACTCCATCCATCAATTCCCCTCCTGTGTAGAAGAGTCCAAGATCCTTAGTACTCTGCAGATACCGCAAGATCCGCAATCCTGCGTCTCAATGAGGCTTCAGCGGCGTCTGTATAAATGAGCTCAACAGTCCCACAGAAAAGCTAAAGTCCAATCTGGTGTTCAGCAACCAGATCAATGAACCAAATAGCTTCCGATACTGAGAGGCATCAACTGGGTCACAAGGATCATTCACTGTCAACTTTGTCTTCGGGTCCATTGGCGATGTAATAGGCTTGTTGTTCTCCATCCCAAAGGCCTCAAGCAACTCATGAACATACCGCTGCTGAGAGACGAAAAACCCCCTCTGGGTCTGCCAGATCTCCAATCCCAAGAAGAAGTGGAGTAAGCCTAAGTCGGTCATCTCAAACTCCTTTGACAAGGCAACCTTCGTCACTCCAATGTGCTCCACATGACTACCGGTGAGAATGAGATCATCCACATAAAGGATGATTATCGTAACCATGCCGCGTTCCTGAAAGAGATACAGGTTAGAATTTGCAACCGATCTCTGAAAACCAATCCGGAGAAAGAAGAAATCAATCTTCTGATTCCAAGCCCTGGGAGCTTGTTTAAGACCATACAAGGCCTTCCGTAACCTGTAAACCATCTCTTCTGATCCTGGAACAACAAAGCCTAGAGGCTGCTCAACATACACCTCCTCCTACAGGTCACCATTAAGGAACGCAGATTTTACATCCATCTGATACACAAGCCACCACTGAGAAGAAGCAAGGGCAAGAACGGTCCGAATCGTGGTCATCCTCGCTGTTGGTGCAAAGGTATCCTCATAGTCGATGCCTGCCGCCGCTGAGCATAACCCTTAGCCACGAGCCTGGCTTTGTGTTTGTCCACCGACCCATCTGATGCATATTTGGTCTTAAAGACCCATTTGACACCAATGACTGACCGTTTTGACAGCCTCGGAACCAACTCCCAAGTGTTGTTCTTCTCGATGGCATCGAGTTCCACCTGCATGGCTTTCCTCCAAGTATCCTGTGCAAGGACTTCCTTGACGGAAGTGGGCTCTTTGTCCCACATAATACGAGACATCAAAGCATAGTTTACTTGTAGAAGCTCCGTTGAATGACTTTTGTCTCGAACTCTGTGCGATCTTCGAGGTCCGTCCTTTGTGGTCCATTCGGAGGAAAGCTCCGAGACACTCAACTCCCAAAGGGTGTCTACTAACCACCTGGGTACTCAAATAGAATGCGGAGCCTCTTGCTGCTGTGGAGGCTCAACTCCAGCTGCGGACTCAACCTCCTGAACTGACTGTGGTTGTCCAGCTGGAACAATGGACTGGGAATTATCATCAAAATCCTCTGGGTCTCCAAGAAGTGGCGGCTCATCAACAGTGGAAACCGAAACATGCTCATCAAAGACCACATCCCTGCTAACAACAATCTCATTCCTCTCTGGATCAAACAATCTGTATCCCTTGGAAAGAGAGTTATATCCCACAAATATAAGCTTATGGGACTTGGAGTCGAGCTTCCCCCTTTGCTTCTTCGGAATATGTACATACGCATCGCTCCCAAACACACGAAATTGGGAGACATCAGGCTTCCTGCCAAAGTATGCCTCAAAGAGAGTCATATTAGGTACTGAAGTCGTCGAAGAACGGTTGAGGATATGGACAGCCATAGCCATAGCCTCTCCCCAAAGCAGACGAGGAAGATCACGATGCTCCAGCATCGTCCTCGCCAGCTCCACCACAGTCGTGTTCTTGCGTTCTACCACTCCATTCTCTGAGGGCGAACCTGTATTGGCTAGTTCCCTCTTGATGCCATGATCTGCACAAAATCTGACGAAAGCATTTGAAGAGAATTCACCTCCTTTGTCAGCCATGAGAGTCTTTACCTGTAATCCAGACTCTTTCTCCACCATCACATGTCAATCCTTGAACTGAGCAAAAGCTTGGTCCTTCTAAGAAAGAAAATAGATCCATGTGAATCTTGAACAATCATCAACAAGAAGCATAAAATATACAGATCCTCCCAAGGATGGTGTCTGTATAGGTCCACACAAGTCATGTGAACCAACTCCAATGGTTTCGAAGCCCGCCTGGAAGCCTGCTTCGGAAAGGATTCTTTGTGTTGCTTACCACGTATGCAAGAACTGCAACGTCCTTGCTTGCTGCCAATATCTAGCAAGCCAACCACCATCTAGTCTCGGAGAGCTCGCCGCAGCGCATCCACATTTAAGTGGCCAAACCGAAAGTGCCACAAGTCACCAACCTGAGAACCTGTCAATGAGAAGAGTGCGGAGAGTTTGTAGATACCATTCTCCACGCCGCCTTCCCAAACAACCTGGCCAGTCTCGCGGTCCCTTAGAGCAAAGGAATGCTCCTCAAATTCCACCCGGAAGTCAGTCTTGCATACCTCATGCACTGTCCAAAGCAGCTCCAGCACCATGCAAGGTTGATAAGCAGCTTTTCTACGCATCTGGAGACCCAGACCTTTCTTGTCTGGAGGCAAGGATGGAATTGCTTGGAAGTTGGCATTACATGCCCCAGTGTAACCATTTCCAAACCCCCCGTCACCCGCTCGCTTCCTCAAAGACCAGCCAGCCATGGAGAGAGCCCACCCTTTTCATTTCTCTACACTTCTACCTCATTCGAGGGTTGCCATCTATTTTCCCAGTACATTTTTCTTTTTACTGATTGAAGGATCTCTTTTGGGGGAAATAAAAATAAAAAGTTTGCAGGTAAGAATTGGGCATTTTGCCAGTAATAACTTATTCCCTCCACATTTCGCAGATTGAAACCTGTGAATTTTGCAGGTTAAATTGTAAATTTTGCAGATAAATAATTGAAAATGTCACACAAAGGGAATAAAGCTACCTGTGGAGGACCATGGCCTCTTCAAGTGCGCAGCGAAGGCTGGATTCTTGGTGTCCTAATCCAGCACAGGTATCACAGTGCTTGCCGGGGCAATCAATACGATAGCCCCAATAGAGATATTTCGTGTGCTGCTGCCCACTGTCTGCCGCTAGATCATAATAAGAGTAGGAGAGGGCCGTGAAGAGGAGCCCCAGGAAGAGGAGGGAAATAAGGCAGAGGAAATGCACATGGACCCTCGTCAAAAAGGAAGGCATGGACAGCCTCATGTGGGCAATCACGGAATGTGGGCGATCCCCTTCTTCTTCTCTTTCTGCGTCTTTGTCTTCTTCGTGGGTTTTGTGTAACTTGTTGAGCTTGGCTAGAGGGTGCTTGTGAACGCCCATCTCAGATCGGTTATTTCTTAGAGTGAGGTAGCCATGGCTATAACAGCTCACTTTGCTTGTTGCCACCCACACTTGACAGTGAGCTAAAATGCAGGGCTCTTAGCGGAGGGTCCTTTTTACATTCCTTTCCTTTTCTTTTCTTTTCTTTTTGAGAGGTTTGTTTTTTAATCCCCATTTTGGGAGTGGGAAACAAGTTTCGAACTCGCACCCCAACTTTCGGAGCCGGATGCTCTTCCGTTGGGATATTTTCAAGTTCCCTAAGTTTAATGAAACCATCCCGCCTTGGAATGAATTGACCCCACCCATTTTTGAGTGGGAGAGGAGATCGAGTTTCAAACTCCCATCCCAGCTTTCGAAGCCGCATGCTCATGTCTCCCACGCCCCCATGCGTCAAGGTCCCTAAATTTAATATAACCATCCCGCATTAAAATCATTCCAACATCTCTCTCTCTCTCTCTCTCTCTCTCTCTCTCTCTCTCCAAATGCCTTGAAGTTTGAGGACTTTGTTTATGTGCTCTTACAAGAAGAGCAATCTAAGCAAAACAGATTTGTTATGCAAATAGGAGATCATGCTTTTGCTGCGAGTCAACAAAGAGGCAAAGGTAAATCCTTTCATCAAAGGAAATCAGAGTCATCGGGCAAGCCTGCAAACAAGGAAGGCGACAAGACAAAGAAAAAGGACAAATGTAACTATTGTAAGAAACCTGGTCACACTACATCAATGAGGTGCAGGAAGCGGCTGGAGAAGGAGAAAAAGAAAGACTCATGTATGGTTGTATAGCTTATGCATCAACATCTAATGTAGAAAACAACGAATCTATAAGCTATGCAAATGATGATTAGGCTTTCATTGTGCAATGTAGTTTTGTCCCTTTGCATAAGGATGTATGCATGGTTGTTACATATGTACATGTCTGGTATTTCGACAGTGGTCCTAGTAAGCACATTACTTCGCATCGTAGTTTGTTCTCATCACTTAAATACGCTCCACAAGGAAACATTGTTATATGTGCAAACAACTCCTTATATCATGTAAAAGGAGTTGGTAAAATTATTCTCATTGCTGCAAATGGTGGAACAATCATGCTCTTATATATATTATATGTACCAGGGATCAAGAAGAACGTGTTATCTGTCTCTGCCATTACTAAGGTTGGCTTAGTGGTTCAGTTTGTTGGATGATGACAGATGTATTGTTCATGATCGCAATGATGGCAATATAATTGTTACTTTTGATACTTTATCTCATGGCCTTTATAGGCTAAATGCATATGAAAGATAAAAGCATGTTGTATGCACATTTTCTGCCACAAAGATAATGGGTGATGCTAAGCTATGGCATGCATGCTTTGGTTACTTGAACTTTGGTAGTTTGTTGCGTTTGCATAAGCATGACATGGTGTCTAAGTATGGGTTGAGGTTTGAGGACAAGGACAACAGCACAAATCAAAAGCCCAATAAGTTCAAAAAGACTAATAAACAAGTACGATGGCACACAGGATGCACTGGACAACGTGAGAACTCAGCCAAAGGAATTGTGAGCTTGAAAACTCCTTAAGAGAGGTACTAGATACTTTGGTTGAGCTTCATGCATCCGCTTGTAGAGCACCCTTGAAAACCCCTGGGGCCAAGAGGAATTAGAGCAATTTGATATGGAGCAGCAAAAATATCAAATTTTCCTCAAAAAGAATGCGCCTGCAGAATCACGATTTTCCTGAGCTGTAAAAGGCGGTTTGCTGCGCCGATTTGCTTGGCTGGAGCACAGATGAGATAGCTATGCATGCCTTGAAGGGCTTGAGCTAATGTTGCTCCTGGAGGGAGATCAAGCCCCTCCACTGGTTGGGGGGTACAGTGGGCTACTTGAAAATAACTTTAAAAAAAATGATTATTTCCTAATCATCTACTAATCCTAATTAGTTAGATAATGGACTCATAAACTTGATGGATTCTAGGCTAGGCTTTGATACCATGTTAAAATTACAGCAATGTGATAAGCTATGGTGGATCAAATGCTAGAATCAACATCATTAACAAAGAGATTAGATGATAATTAACACGTGATTAGTGATAGCTTAATGTAGGCATGGATAATCAAAAACCAGCAAATTCTCATTAGGCCAATGCCTCAATTTATAGAGTTTACATCCAAGCATCCAATCCCACTGATTTCTCCTTGATTCACTCCACCTCTTTTGCTTGATTCACTCCACCTCTTTTGCTTGATTCTCTCCACCTCTCCCATAATATCTCCACACCTCCTAAATCTCCTCATGCTACCCTTTATTCTCTCCCAGTAGATTCTTCTCACCTTTTCACAGGTTCTCTCACATTTACAGATTCTCTTTTACAGCCTCTAGCCAAGGGCTTGTTCCCGCACACACCCTATTCACTTGTATATTTCAACACCAAAAGCTACCAAACCTCATAAGAAATGCACCAAAACAACCCAAAGAAACCAAAGGCTAGAAGAAAATGTGTTTCTAGAATAGAGACTCCAGTTATAACTCACCGACACCGAAGAAAGTGGACTCCTGACAAGTGTGGGTCCCAAAAGTGTTTCTTTTAGAGATGAGAGAACATCATCTGTTTGGATTCTAAAAAGAAAACTTGGCCAAACGTGCACCACCCTCTATTCGAGAAGCCCATAATTCCCCTTGGGAATGAACCAAAGCTCATCCAAAAGAGTTGACAAAATTATCACGTGGGGTCCATTTTTTGATGTTATCCCACAAGCCAATCCCAGTGAGAATTCCTCCCACATAAATGTTATACAGTTAGCAATTGGTTATAAAGACCTGCCATGGTGAGACTGGCCTTACAATTGATCAGACTGCTCCTTTCTAGGATTGGCCTTACAATTGATGAGATTTCTCCTTTCTAGGATTGGCCTTACAACAATTGATCAGACTGCTCCTTTCCAATAAACTTTAACCCAAAAAGGTAATAAATAGTTTGCAATTGTGCTAAATATTTTGTTCCCAACACTTGCTAATGGGTGTCATGAACATGTCGAGACTACGGATTCATAGAGTAGGACTTTTGTATAAAGCAAAGATCTTGTTGAAAGTTGCTTCACAACACTAACCTCTTTTGCTTTTAACACTCTGACAACCCATAGACCCTCATTGAGTTTATTGCACAGCATGACATATTTGGATTATGTATAAGAAGGGAACTAAATTACAAGGTGCACGTAGTAGACGCAGTGAGTTGTTGTGACCCATGCACACAATCCTTGCATATACAAAAAATAATAATAATAATTTGGTTATTGAGTAACCTATCTCTGAATTTTCAATCCGCTAAAATAATAGTAAAGGCATAGTTTTATCATGACCTTCCAACTCCTCAATTGCATATGATCACTCTTAACAACTACCAATCACTAATCATTGTCAATAACAATATGTTGTATGATTCATTTTTTACAATGATTATGCAACCTAGCTTCTTCAACCCAAATACTAAAGATTATGTGATCCATGTTAACATATTGCAAGCTCAGGGAAAGGTATAAAATACATTACAAGAAGTTGACCCTCAAAGAAAGAAGAATCAAAGGATAAAGCAGTTGGAGGTGGAAAAGATAGACTAATCCGGATCAAGAACCATTAGCTTGGAATGGAAATAAATAAATAAATGTAATAATAATAAAGCAAGGCCAAACATCCTTCTTAAAAGTTGAGTACACAAAAAATCCATCAAGCAGCATATCTCAAAGAAGAAGCTCAACTACTATACTACATCCAAAGGAATCAATAATTGGTGCTCAAGCCAAAAGAATACAAAGAACCTTGATACCTTGAAGCCCAAAATTTGGCAAAAAGGTTAACAAATTGTCGTGTTGTGTCGCTAAAAAACCAAAATGTGGTGGAAAACTATCATTAGTCTCCCAATATTTATTTCTTTCTGGTATACATCATTGTTCGAGTCACATGTAATGGAGAGACATGCATAAGTGTTGCATGTAGTCCTTCTATGATTCATTGTGGAGATGGTTGATATGCCATTATACTTAGCAAGGATATGGGTGACACCAATTTAATACTTATTGTTGAGTATATGCCTGCACGCCTACTAACATAGTATCATGGGTGAATCCATTTTAATATGTCATTATAATTAGCAAGGGTATCTTGGGTGACACCAATTTAATACTTATTGTTGATTATATGCTTGCATGCCTATTGACATAGTATTATGGATAAATCCATTTTAATCTCATTTTAATACTTTCTGTCTCATGGGTGCTCTTATGTTCATGTATTTGTGCTTATACTATGCTATATGTGAGAAATGATTGTTGAGTGAGTCCAATTGATTCTAGAATTAATTGTTGAGTGAGTCCAATCAATTCTTGACACATATAATTGTGAGTGAGTCCAATTGTTAGCATATATTAGAATTAATTGTTGAGTGAGTCCAATTAATTGATATTTAAAATTGTGGATTATATGAGTACAGGCTATGGTTGAGTGAGAACACCAACTTAGGTGTTTACCATATTATTATTTAACTACGTGCATGCAAGCCACATTTTGGTTTTACATGGCTAGGCCCATTTGTACATATGTTTGGGCAAAACATTTATTTACATTTTTGAACATTGGACTATGGTTAATTTTTGTACAAGCCTAACTTTGGAAGCAAAAGCTATTTATGGCTCCAAGGGCTAATTTTAATGAATACAATTTTAAATAACCTCATGAGAAAGTGGAGCTGCTCATGTTGGGGGGGGGAGGGAGATTGGACCCAATGCGTGTGTGCTTTTGTGTCTTCTATTTTACTTATGTTATGTTTATGTCTTTCCTTATCTTGAGTAATTTGATTATCTTGTTCATAGTATATTGTTTCGATCCTTACCTTGGAAAAGAGTGGTGTTTTCAAAATCTCCATGTACAAAGATCCTTGACAGTGGTATTAGATTACAACCAAATTCAAAGAAACAATTTGAGCATGGAGAATTGTGGAGAAAAATCAAAATTTTGAATTTTGGAAGGTGGTTAATGGAGCAAGAAGCCTCTCTATGAATTTTGGAGAAAATTAGTAAAAGGCAAAGAAATCGTGTGAACTTGGAAAAGCTTGCAACAAAAGGTACTTCATCAAAAACAAGGCAAAGGGAAAAGTCCAAGGACATTTGAGCAAAAGAAGAAGGCAATTCAATGACATTTGGTTCAAAGGTATTAAAGAGTAGCTTTGAAGGTTAAAGGCTTAATAATAAACTCAATATAACACTTCTACATAACGGTCGCGAGGAAAAATGGTGCCTCCCCTTCATCATAATAGAAATTGATTTACTCCACCTCTTCAAGATCTGCTACCTACAAAAGAATAGCCATGCAAAGGAGCTGTGGAATATGCATGAACATCATGTGGTTGTGTATAAGAGGTAGCCCACCATCATCCTTTCCATCAAAACAGCACATTTCATGGTTTAGGGTGAACTTTATAAAAGGTTAATTTTGCATTAATAAAGATTAATCAATGTCCTAAGTGTTGGACCCCAAAGTCCCTTCGAATCTTATAAAAATTTACCTCATTTCACATCTTTTTTGGCCTTTTAGCACAATCTCTTGGCCAAGAGTAAGAGAATGTTCTTGCGTAGAGCCCAACAACTCAAAAAAATCTCAAAATTAAGCTTGGTTTACCTCATTTTACATCTTTTTGGCCTTTTAACACAATCAGTAAGAGAATGTTCTTGCATAGACTCGGCAACTCAAAAAAATCTAAAAATTAAGTTTGGTTTACATCATATTTGCTTCACCTTCAAATTTCAACCAAAGGGTGAGCTATTTTTTTTGAACGACAATTATTTTAAGCTTGACTAACTCTTCACTCGAATCTTGGAGCATGAAGATTTTTAAATCTCATCTCTTCCATTGCATAAGGACCAAATTAACTACCTTGAACAAAAGCGTTAACTTGAGACGAGTTATATATCATCCGCAACATACGACGAGTGACATATAAGAAACTTTTATTGCTTACTTCATTTACTACATTTTATATTTATAAAATTTATTTATTTCTTTTATCTTTCTCATTACCATGGGTGATAATCCACAACCTCCCACTATTCAAGAGCAATTAGATGCACTACAGGCACAACTTCTTAGTGAGAGGAGACAACATGAAGTATTAGAAAGAAAGATGGGATGTAAAAAGCAAAAAAGGGAATCCTTAGTTTCTCATAGAGCAGATTGTGAGGATGATTGTATTCGCAAAATGGTCCAGGCTATTCTTCATGCCCAGGAATCAAAGAAAGAGAGCAAGATTAGCCCGTAAAGCTTTTACTTTTTAAAATTTTGATTGGCAAGAAAGATGCACTATACTTGCATAGCTTAGCCAGCCTGATGATTGGTTTTCGTGGGAGAAACTCTAAGAAGGACAAAATCAAGTGCAATAATAATCATTTAGTGGAAGGTGCAGCATTATCATGGAACGTGGCTCGCAATAGCAAACATAGACCCCACTAATGAAAAGAGTTTCAAAGATTGATCAAGAAAGATTTTCTAGCACTAGAGTATAATTCTAGAGCTAGACATTAGTGGGCTATCTTGAGGTAAATGGAGAGTGATAATATATCTACATATATTTATAGATTTAGGCAAACCTTACTACAACTTCACGCCATTGAGAAAGTGCATACCAGGGAGAAAAAAAGGAAGTTTGTTAGTTGGTTTGAGACCCACTATTAGAGCAGAGGTTAACATGTTTCATCCTCATTCTCTTAGTTCTACCATATCTTTAGCCACCAAACTATGAGAAGAAGAATTTACTTTCGAAGGAATCTAAACCACATGAGTCTCGCATTTCAAAGGGTCCTAGATTTAGACCATAAACTAAACCCTTCGAGAGACCCAAGAATCATAGTGGGAAAAACAAAAATAATAAATCACAAATGAATGCAAAGAAGACAGATGTTACCATGAATACTAACAACATGGTGCACAAACCTTGTGTGATCAAATGATCAAATGTTACAGGTGCAAAAAGGAAGGCCATTATGTGTTTGACTGTCTAAAGAAGCCAAAGTCTCAAGTGGCAGCATGGTTGAAAACATGATCGACGAGATGAAGACGACAATGACCAAGTCAAGCAAGAGGGTAACTCAAACTCTAAGTTTTATGATTATGAAGGTAAGCTTAAAACCTTTGTTCATGCTCTTTTAAAAATGAAAGGAACTATTCATAATGATATGATTTGGACTACAGTGGACCATCTTAGTATATATGCCTACTTCATTCCGTGTAAGAAGACTCTAATATCCCAACAAGTTGCAAAACTATTTACCAAACAAGTTTTTGTACATCACAACTTGCCCTCAATGATATTTTTTTATCAAGACTCCAAATTTTGTAGTCACTTTTGAACCACTATGTTTAATAATTTGGGCATTTCGCTATGACAACTTTTTCCATCTAGAAGTTAATGGTCAAACCGAAGTCATAAATAGTACAATTCTTGACCTATTTAGAGCCTATACATCTTCTCAACCAAAGCTTTGGGATTAATACATTCATGTTCTACAATTTGCTTACAACAATACACCTTAGACTGGCCGTGCTCCATTTGAGATCATATATGCAAAAGCCACACTCTTACAGGAATAAGAAATATTTTACACCAAGTATCTAATGACTTTTAAGAATCATGCTATCGAATATGCCCAGTGGATGCCTGAATGATTTTTTTTACCAATATCCTAACCTTCTTTGTTTATACAAAGCAATAAATAATTGAGGTTATTTGCAATTCAAGCAAGAGGTATGTTACATGTAGTCCTTCTATGATTTATAGGGGATGCTTGATGTGTCATTATACTCAGCAAGGTCTTGGGTGACACCAATTTAATACTTATTGTTGAGTATATGTGTGCAGTGACAATGGGAGGTGGGTCAACGTGGTTTTGCCTCTTCTCCAAGATGGTGAGCATCCAAGTTTACCACCATGACATGAGAAAGGTAAGTGCACTCTTCTCCAAGATGTGATGGATGAGAGCATTCAAGTTTTCCACGACATGAGAAAGGTAAGTGCACTCTTCTCCAAGATGGTGGGTAAGCATCCAAGTTTCCCACAACATGAGAAAGGTAAGTGCACTCTTCTCCAATATGGCGGGGGTGAGTATCTAAGTTTCCCATGACATGAGAAAGGTAAGTGCAATCCACTTGGTTAGTCTTGTGCTAGTGAGTGTGGTGTGTTTGAGCATTCCACTTATGTTATTTTCTTCTTTATACTTTTATATGCTTTCATATTCCTTACCATGGTTTACATGGTTTTATTTTCACATAATCATTCAATTCTAGTTTGAAAGATAAGCATATGAGGACAGACTTCTCCTTGTACTAAGATCCTATTTTAGTGATATCAAAACTAAGGTATTATTTAAAGAGAGATTTTAAAAGCTTGCAAACAAGAATCTAAAGGTCAAAGGAAGGATTATGGAGAATACTTGGACAAAGAAGGAAGAAAAAGCAAGGACCTTTTGATAAACTAGGTGCTTGTAACCTTAATACAAAGGCTTATGTAGTTGAAAGGCTTCAAGAAAATGGAAAATTGTCACACAGAATGATGCCTATCATTTATAATAATGAACTTTGCTACATGCCATGTCATCAAGACCTGACTACATAGGGCTCTTAGCGATGTCTTGGAGGTCCCCCATATATATAGACATGACTAGATATGTGCAAAGATCAAGCAACAAGCTCCAAGCCATCAAGTGCTAATTATACGAGCTTACGTTTGCTTAATTCAAAAACTCAAATTTAGTCTTGTAAATTAAGGCTTATACTTGTAAGGCTTTTAAAAATAACTTTTTACATTGCTTTGTTAAGGCCCAATACGTGTGTCCTTTTCACAATTGGGGGCCAACTATAAGGGGATGTTCCTACATAGTTTTAATGCCCTGGAAATAAGGGAAAATATCTCTACCAAAACATCTTAACTTTCAATGGTGGCTTAAAGGCTGATTTCTTATATTACTGCAAGTTCCTTGAAAATATTTTTTGGGATTTTCCACCACTTGGATCACATTACTTTGAGTTATTGAAACTCGTCTTACCTTATAAATGAAGAGCATAACTTGACTTTTTGTAGGCAAATCAAAAGGCAGGGTGACAATTCTTTCTTCTGTCATTGGAGTGAAAGGTGAAAGATAACACTTTTTTTTTGGTTTTATATCTTTTTTAATAAAAATTTATCATTTTTCTATTTTTTAAAATTTTTTCTCTATCACGGAGGATAATCCACAACTTTCATAACACTTTACACAATCAAATAGCCATGGAGAGATTTGAGGAGGGAGCTGGAAGATAGATTATTCTAAAGAAAGAGGAGTAGAGGCACATCTTATTTAGACTAATTAGATTTTGAAGACTCTAGAATTTGTATGTCTGTTAAAGCCACTCTTCATGCATGAAGGGTAGTAATATCATCTGTAAAGCCTTTACTTTTCATAATTATGTTAGCAAAAAAGATGCATACATTGTACTTTCTTAGCTTAGCAAGCTTGATGATTACTATTCAAGGAGGGGGGGTTTTCTCTAAATGGGATAAAATCAAGTGCACAACTACTATTAGAGAGTGCTGCTTTATGGTGGATTGTCACCAAAAATAGCCATCATTAATCCCAAACTTGAAAATATTTCAAGAAGTTGATCAAAATTATTTTTTTACAACTACAATACAAGACTAGGGCTAGGCAACACTGGGACATCTTACACCAATTGGAGAAAGATTCTATGTCCACCTATGTTGATAGATTTTGGTAGAATCTTTTCTTTGATTGCAAGCCATAGACAAGGTCCATGAGAAGGAGCAAAAGTGAAAATTCATAGCAAGGCCCACCATTAGAGTTGAAGTAAATATGTTTCATCCATATTCCCTTAGCTCTGTTATTTTCTTACTTATGAGAGGAAAAATGGATTTTCAAAAAGAGGCAAAGAATTCCAAACATCAAGTAACAAAACTATAGAAATCAAGATTCTTTCTAAAAAAATTTAACAATCCCAAGGGCAATAACAATAATGCCAAGAGAGTTGACCCTTCTAGCAAGTCTAATAAAAGGGGACTCCAAGCCTTGTGTTATTTGATGTTATGGGTGAAACAAATAAGGCATATGAAATTATTTCAAAATAATTTTGAGATTGCTTAACGTAGAATATGTTCCCTCACATTATAAAGTTAAAGTTACTTTCACCTAGCACAAAGTAATAAGGTAGTGAAAGATGTAAGTCTATGCATCAAACCTTATGAGATGAAAAATAATTCCTAGTATCACCTTTGCAGGGGGTAGACATCATTTTAGGTATGTATGCCTTTGGAGACATCAATATAACCCTTGGATTGACTATGATACACATGCTATGTGGATACACTTTTTGCTCTTGGAATCTCACTTGGTTCTGGATGAGTCTGACATGCACACAATAGTCACAACCAAACGTCTTAAAATATGCAATTGAGGGTTTCTTACTTGAATAAGCTTCTTGAGTTATCATGCCCTTCACAGCCTTTGTGTAATGCCTGTTAAGAATATGAACTGCAGTGTTAGGTGCCTCGGCCCAAAAAGAATTCAATAATCCTTTGCCTTTGAGCATACTCCATGCTATCTCCACCACTATACGAATCTTGTGCTCTGCAACACCATTCTATTTGCAGAGTATGAGTAACTATACGATTCTTGTGCTCTGCAACACCATTCTGTTTGCAGAGTATGAGTAACTATCAAATCTCTCTTGATCTTGTGGTCCTTATAATAGGTATTGGACTCACTTGATATGGATTCTCCTCCTTGATCTCTTGAATCGTGCTCAACCTCTTTCCTATTTCATTCTCTACCAAGTGCCTTTTCCTACTAAAGTCATTGATCAATAACACAAGAAGTAGGAAGAACCACCCAATGTAGTGATGTCTAAAATATCAAGAGGAAACATAAAGGACATCAAACAACTTCTTAGTATCACCATTGATAGAAACAAAAGAAATGGTACCTAAACCCATGGTATTTGGTGTCATTCCTCACTGCTACCAAGATGGATTCTCCCATAGGCTTAAGGGAGGTATACCAGTCCTTTTGATTGGTCATATGTCAGGATGCTCGATTGTCAATGATCCATGAACCATTGAATGCTAAGGAATATTTTTATTTTACACAAATTTCTTCTTTTACCACAAACAGCTCTACATGCTTTGACCACTTGACTAGGCTTGTTCTATCCTTAGATTTCTTCTTCTTTTTAGAAGCATTGGTTTTACCAAAGCCCTTCCCTTACCTTTCTTTACATTTGTGGAGAATTTCGCATCGCTACCATCTCTGGCTTTAAAATGCATCTCCTCCTCCACTAGCATTGTGCCGAGGTCCTCCCAAAAGTAAGAGGTGAGTTGCACACCTATGTGTTTAGTGAGGTCACCAAACTATCATACTTCAAGGACAACACTCTGCTTCTCCATCATAATGCATTTCTGTTGCAAGTTGATTCGCACGGTTCTGAATCCTTGCATGATTCTTCGTCTTATATTGGTTCTTTGGTAGTAAGGTGAATTAGGGCTATCACCAAATCAAAGACATGCTTCTACATTCCTTCACCTCCATGCCAAAGTGAGAACATGATCTAGTGGTATGGTATGTAGTAGATCTACTAGATCTGGAGTAGGACTCGGCTTTGCATATCAACCCCTGTTGCAATTTCCCATAACTCATATGAATCAAGAATGGTCCTAATCTTGAACTTCCAAAGAGTGTAATTTATCCCATCTAACTTCCCACCATCACTAAAAGGTGGAGGGTAGGCATCACAAGTGGATGTGTTATTTATAGGTTGGGCCATCTCTCCAAATCTGCCTCTAAATAGCAAACGGCAAAGCAAGCTTTGCCTAGAGCCTACGCTTTGATACCATGTAAGAATACACAATAACGGAAGCTAGATCAACACCATAAAAAACATTGAATTATAGAAAGAAGTGGAGAGTAAATAATATTACTACTTGCAAAAACTTGATTATAAACTAATGGCATCCGCCCACCCGTGTGCTCTGGGTAAGGAGTTTTGATGGTGATCTAGATAGACTTTGGACAGAGGATATTTTGCATACAAGAGGGCTTGACCACAATTAACTCAATGATGAACTAAGGCTACCAAACTAGTCTATATATAGTACCTAGGGTGAGCATGGACGTAGGTTGGCCACATTGGCCAACCCACAACTCGGTCCAAAAATGACCAACCCATGACTTCGTCCAAAAATGACCAACTGACCATATTGTTTGACTAGGACCATTTAGACTACAACAAAGTCTCATACGGATTAGGCACATCTCCCACGGCCATCCGAGACCCTTTAAACCCTCACCAATAGCTACTTCTTCAAGGTAACCACATTTGAAAAGGTGAGAAGTGTATACTTTCCAAAACATATAAAAATTATGTTTATAGAACTAGAAAAACCTGGGATGAATAGCGTAGCTGGTAAATCATGAATAAGGATAAACACATTGCCTTCATAATCGAGGAGTCAAGACATTTTGTTGAGCTGGGAGGAGGAACCGCTCGATGTGACCTACTTGTTGTGAGAATTATAAAGAGAATACACTTGGTGGAAGCATTCACTTTTCCTATGTAAGGATTGTTCTAGTTAGACTAAGAGGAGCTAATAGAATAGCCAAACATTGGGACATTATGATATGAGGCCCCAAGTGAGTGGCTCGAACCTTAGCGTTGCCACATAGATAGAGGGGTAGGGGTCTCATAGCTGGTATCAAAGCTAAGCCAAGTTTTGATGTGAGATTACGATGTTTAGATGTATTCTTATATGATGCACTACCTAGAATTGAAACTTAGAATATTTTACTAGGTTTCTCTTTCAGATAGAGCAACAGCTGCTGGTAAGACTTTATCTAACTGGAGTCCTCAAGCTATCTTAGAAGGATGAAATGATAGATTTCACATTTTAGCATCTCCTCTCATCAGTGCATTGCATATATCGTGTATATCAAGTTGCCTTGGCTCGACATTTTGAGAGCCTTTACTTTTTGATCACTACTAATCAAAGGTACAAGTGATTCTCAAGATAATGGATCATGGCTACCTATAACTAGGATGAGAGTGGCTATCAAAGAACATTACCCTTACAATGATCCTTATTTGACTGGATGTTATGAGAGGCATAGTTCTTTATGGACCACTTTGGTAAAATCTTAGGGTTCATAAATTGATATATAGGATTCTTAGGTGCTATATTCCTCAACATAGGATCTTGACTGCTATAACAGAGCCTCTAAATGAGTGTACTATGGCATGTATGTTAGTATATATCTTTGCTCCATGAAGAGATCTAGGCTTGATCATTGATGATCTTACTTTGATGTTTCAAATAAAACTTTGTAAAATATATATTATATTATCTTCAGTTTGAATATTTTCTTTTATTTTGAGTAATCTTGTGAAAAATAAAATAAAACTTTGTAAATATTATCTTATCTTCTATTTGAATCTTTTCTTCTATTTTGAGTAATCTTTTGTTTGTAATAATATATATATTTTTTCTTCTATTTTTTTTAGTAATCTTGTGAAAAATTAAAATGTAGTATGGCCTAGAACGTGTCTACTTCTTTGGAAGGACAAGCGATCCGAGTTGCTTTTGAGCATCTATCTAGTGAGGATGTAAATTTTATGTGGTGATCAACGGGATGAAGACAAAGAAAAGTTCATCGTGGGGCAATAGAGCATAGATTATCTTCCATTCTATGCCTTGAATCTAAACTTGGCCATGATTATGGAGAGTTAAGATTTTGTAAAGGAATATGTCAAAATTTATGGTAGAAACCTTTTTACCCTAGATAAGTATTTAGCTAGGTTAAATAATCTTAGTCTATATCTTCCTTACATGACATTTGTAATTGTAGGCCAATATCATTGCTGCTAGGACCCAGGACCCTTATAAGGGAAAAAACCTTGGAGAGATAGTGTAGGGCAATATCATTGCCAAGACACTTAGGCAAGGGAAAAAAACTTGGAGAGATAGTGTAGGTGAGTATCGTTGCCACGACCCTTTTGAGGCAAGGGTAAAAACCTTGGCAGTGTTGATCTGGATGGATCGTATGGATGCCTACTTTGATATTATGGGGTACAATGATAGGAGCCATATGGCTCTTGTTGGCTCTTGCTAGACTAAAGATTACTAGTGTGGTCTGAAGTAGTTGGAGAAATTACCTTGAATCTAACCATCCTCAGGACCGCCTGAGATGGGAGGACATGAAGAATTACCATCACAAGAGGTTTCATCCCCCTGGGTTTCAAGAAGAGAAGATGATGAATCCTTGGAGCTATCTTAGGTTGGCAAGCCTATTTTCAAGTCTCACCAATCTTATGGAGCCTTATCTCATCAGATACGTTCCAACAATGATGGATGATGAGACCCTTCTCCATTGGTTTGTCAGAAGATTGGATCGTCCCTTGGATAGATTAGTAAAGAATGCAAAGCCCTCATCTATAGCTAAAGCAATTAAAATGGTTGAGGATTTTGTGCAAGCCTTTCCCAAAGAGTCGGCCTAGTAAAATCCCTTTTTGTGCAAGCCTTTTTCAAAGAGTCAGCCCCATAGCTCCTTTAAATTCTGGTATGCTTAAGTCAAAGAGAAATAGGGGATCCAAGTATATCAAGCTGGTGGGCCTAGAGGCCATGATTCTTTCCTCCAAATGCTGGCAGATTTGCAATTCCAACTCAAGAAGGAGCAAAAGTGTTTTAAATAAACTAAGACATTTAATGAATGATTACCCAAATACATGACTTGCAGTCATGTATTTGGGTACTTGCAGTCACCTATCTGACTCCTTCTACTTTAAGATCTCATTTTAGAGGCTTGTAATCTTAGCCCAAAGTAATCAAGGACATTAGCCTCAAAACTAGAGAAATCAGAGGAGGCCAGTTTCAGCCCAATGGAGTGGCTTCCAATCTAGTTACAATAGCTAACCAAGAGGAAGAAGAGAGAGGCATAATTCAAGCACTAGGGTTAAAACTTACGGTTCTTAGTAGTGATTTAAGACCCGACCAATTTTCAAGGTAAAGATTTGAAGATTTTGGTTGATTCAGGTAGCACTCATTCTTTCATTTCATTAGGATGCTTACATAAGTTACTAATCAACTAGAAGTAGGGTGAACTAATGCAAGTGGAAAAGTTTTTTTTAAGCACCATGAGACATATGTAATTCAATTCTCCTTGTATGGGAACTAGATCGAATTTAAATTTAGAGTCTTACCCTTAGGTGTGTACGATGGGATCCTTGGTATGGATTGGCTCATGTAGAACTAGGATGATATTCATTTCCTTCATGGATCTTCACGAGAATAAGGTGAAAGGGATTAACTTAAGCTCCACCTAACTTGTTAAGGCATTTATTATAAGGGACTTAGGAAGAAGTAAGCAATTTATGTTGTGAAGCTCAATCATGTAGGCAAAGGGTTAGATATAAAGGAACTGGAATGGTTAAGTGAGTATGTTGATATATTTCCTAAAGATTTAACTGAAATGCCCCCGACCCCTGAGGTTTATCATGAGGTATAGTTGATTACTAGAGCCTAACTCACTGCAAAAAAAGCTAACAAGAAGATGGCTATTCCAACTTAAATAGTTGAGGTAACATTTGGAGCAAGGATTTGTGCAGCTTAGTGTATTCCCTTGATGTGAGCCAGTTTTATTCCAAAAGAATAAGGATGAGACTCTTAGATTATGGGTTGAATCATCTTACTATTAAGAATAAATATCATATCCCTAGAATAGATGAGCTGTTAACGTTTGTGTTATGGGCTATCACACCTCCCAAGAGGGAACTCCACACATCCTCAGTTAGAAGAAGAAATAGACAACAACTATCATTGGGTACTTACCAATTCTTCGAGCTCACGTCCCTTGAGGCTCTCCAAGCTCACTTTTGGAAGCTCCAATCCTCCAATCTCCACCTCCACGCTGACACCACGGAGTCGCTCACACCACAATGAAAGGCAATCTTCCTCTCCCTCTCCAATACACATGCATAGAAGAGGAACATGCACTAGAGTAATCTCTCTCTCTCTCTCTCTCTCTCTCTCTCGACAAAGCAAGAGCTCTCATATCACAAAGGGGGATTGTGTCTTTCCATTATGAGAAATCGCCTTTTATACATTTGGCCCTTATTCACACTTGGGCACCCAAAACTTACTAACTAAAGCCTTGTCTGGCCAGTATCACAAAGGGGGATTGTGTCTTTCCATTATGAGAAATCGCCTTTTATACATTTGGCCCTTATTCACACTTGGGCACCCAAAACTTACTAAATAACTAAAGCCTTGTCTGGCCAGTATCACAAAGGGGGATTGTGTCTTTCCATTATGAGAAATCGCCTTTTACACATTTGGCCCTTATTCACACTTGGGCACCCAAAACTTACTAAATAACTAAAGCCTTGTCTGGCCAGTATCTCATAATGTATAACCTTCATAGTGCCTCTACATAACACTTATTAAATTGTCCTCAATTGGAGGAGAATCTTTGTTTGTTAATCCAAAATAGGATTAACATCCCCCCACCTAATGTAGGTTCTGTTCGTAAAACATCTTACTTAGGTCGAAAGACCTAGTCGCCGAACTCATGTCTGTAGAACTTCCGATGAGGTTGAAGGATTTTCAGGGTTCTTCTGAATGCAGAGTGTGATGTCCAGAACCTGGTGTCTACCATATCCTCAAATGTGACATGCATGTAACTTGGTAGATCCTTGAGGTGATGATAATAAAGCATCATGCCTCATTCATTTGGGCCTCTGTTCATGTTGAAGCAAAGCTGCTCGGTATCAAATCCATCATACATTTCCTTTGGTTGATCGATAAGCACTATAATCAACTTCATGAATCTGATGGCAACAACTATGTCTAGATCTGGAATTCTTTGCCACGCTTGTATCCATGTGAGCATTTGCTTCCTTTGACTTGTGATATCTTGGAATGTTGATGACGAATACTGAGGGAAGTTGTAACAGATGTGAGGATCCCTTTGCTTTGCTTCCTGGAACTGGAGTGGAGTGAGCAATCTTTTGATTGGCATGTAAAGTGGATCCACTCTTTGTGTTGGAGGGGAGCATTAGTATTGAAAACTATACTCTGGCACTATGAGGTACTCCTTGCACCAATCAGGTTGTATGTTAAAATCCTCTGGTCGGGGCTTAGTATCATCTGTGTTGATTGCTATATATTGTCCCCTTGTATATATTGGATGCTATTTGTGCCATCTGATGGAAACAATAATTGATCATGAAAATTATAATGCGGATTTCTAGTAGATCGGCCAAGGTGTGGGTTGGCTAGTTTGGTGTGTCGTGCCACATTTTCCCACAAGGTTCCCTCTCCTCCCATTGGTAGGAGATCTTCCAATTTAGGCATTGGGGCTCGGAGAGGGTATGGTACATATGGTTGCTTCCGTGACTCCATGGTAGAGTAGGCATCCGGTATGATTCTAACGGTGTAATTTGCATCAGCACTTTGAACATCAATTTAGTCTTTAAGAGGGGATTGCCTGCTTGAATGAAGCCCTCATACTCTATAGCTGACAAAGACTCAATGACATTTGTATTAAGAAAATCTTGTATGTCATCTTGAGGGGGAAGATCACATACCTCATTGAGCTACTGTGGTGGAGATAAGAGTTGTTGCCATCAACTCCTCGGGGGCAAGAGGATTAGTGGGAATATGAACTGGGGTAGAATAGTAGTGAGAGAAGATATAATCAGCCTCAGTTTTGTTAGTAGGAGATACACTAGGAAAGGGATTTAGTAGCTTACTGGAGATGGAAGTAAACACTAGGTAAGTAATAGATGTTGAGGATCCTAATGTGTCTTCTTGTCCTTCTCTTGAATTGGGTGGTGGCGGTTGGGTGGGCTTGTTAGTTTTCATATATTCTTGGAGGTTGAGGATTTCTTTTGTGGTTGTATTGGGATATTCAATATGTTCTTTATCAAAATTATAAACCACACTAGTGAGCATTGCCTCCAGGTGTTTATAATACCAGGTGTTTATGGATGTTTCTATATAGTTTTATAATACCATATGAATGATATAATGTTGATTCAGAGAGATTTAGATGTTGATGAGTATTATAAACTTCAATCCACCCTTGGCTAATTACCCATTGGCAACTACGTGCAACAGTTGGCCGGTGTTAATGGTATGTCATCTAGTATAAATAGGTCAAGTTTATCGACACTGTCATCCAAGATGGCCGATTGTTGCAGCACCCAACACCAACTACGAAGGTTGAGCACTATTGGGTGTAATGGGAAGAAGAAAATGTCGACTGGGTTAGTAAGTACTATCCCCTCTAAGGATTCCCATTACTAAGGTGGGATCTGCATCTCTTTCCGTATTCTAACGTATAAGTGTTAGGTCTCCTAAACTAAGGTCGTCGGTTAGGTTAATTTTGTATTGAAGAAGAGAGAGGGTTAGTGTAGATAAAAACAAAGTGAGAGTCTGAGGACGGGGCTGAGGATTCATTGGCAATGAACCTATCTCCGAAGCTCGCTCGATGAGTTGTTGTAGTTCATCGGGTTGATCATTCCTTTGAGGTCGTTTTGGAGTGTGAGAGCCGTCACTCTCCAGTTCGTAGATCCTAGAGTATTTTTTGTTAAGGAGTGCTGAGTGTTGAAAATGTGGTGCCTAGATGCACAAGGAGTACGTATCAAGGGGGGGTGTTTGAACAACCTCTAGTAGAGAGGAGATATTTGAGATACTGCTTAGATGAGGTGACATCAATGGAGTCCACATGATATGTAACCATTTAGCTATATTAAGAGCCTCAAGTAATGAGAAGAGTGTGCATTCTACCCTATCCAAGTCGTGATCATCTTGCTTTACACTAATCATCCATCATCCTTGTCATTAGCAACATTTCCACACTCTAATCTATGGCTTTCTTCACATTTCACACACCATAGCTCTTCTTTCCATGCCCAAACCCTAGTTTTTCAAGTTAGTATCAGAGCACTTATAGTCCTTGAATCCCCTTCATCATTTCCCCAAAATCAGTCACTTGAGGTCTCACACTAATCTCCTCATTAATCTAGCCTTAATCTCCATCTTATCCCTTTTAAGCTCTCATGGGCAACCTGATCACCCACTGGTTTTTCTATCAGTTCTCCCTCCACAAGGCATCTCTCTTCAAACCCTCTTAGAGGGAGCTAGCAGACCTCAGGGCAACTCCACAACTTGGAGCAATTAGATGATGGACGCTTGTAGCCGACGACATTAGCAGAGAAGTCAAAACCGCTTACGATTTGGGGGAAATCTTCAGCATGGCCAGCACGGTGACTTTCATGACCATTCCCCTGAGGGGAGGCTGTGCCTAGGGGTCCTCTAGAAGCTCACTAGAGGGATTCTCAAACAAGGCAAGGAGCTGTCACATTGGCTGAAGGAGCAGAGGGTACCCTAGGTGCCATAGCCAAAAGCTTGAGGTATTGTGAAGAAACTTAATTAAAATCTTAATCACAGTACTTTAGGTTTAATCTAGGCACAAGTACAAGTGATCTTTTGAGCTATTCTGAGTTGTTTGGTGGAGGGCTTGCTTAAATACCCTCTTGCACCCATGAACTCATGAGAAATCATGTCCAAGTTGCCTTGAAATGCCTAGATCTCACTAGTGAATCCCTTCATTGATGTGTGTATGCATTCCATCATTGATGTACATGAGTTGAGGCATTCTGAAAATTAGTAATGAATGTGGCATGTATGTAAGCATCCTCCATGCTAAGGAAAAGTGGTCATAAGTCTTCTTGAGTCAATCATTGTAAAGGGTGGTAAGACTCCCTACTCATCATGGCACATGATGAAATCATCAAGTTTAGTGGTATTGGATTCCACACATGGCAGTCAAAGATCATGTATGCACTCATGAAGAAAAATCTATGGGGAATAATTCAAGGGAGGGACACTCAAGCAAGCCTAGGAACTGCATGGAATGAGAAGAATGAGAGGGCCTTGGGACTCATAGCACTTGCATTGGATGATGAGGTCATTCATCATATCACTGGGATTGAGAAGGCCAAGGATGCATGGGAAGAGTTAAACAAGTTGTTTGGTACACAGGCAAAACACTCCAAAGTTCATTTACTCATGCAATTGTATCAACTCAACCTAGGTACTAGCCATGATCTAACAGGTCACATCAACAAGTATAACAGCATTAAGCAACAACTTACCACCATTGGTAAGACGCTTGATGATGATGAAGCTAAAGCTATTTTGCTTGCTAACTATGAAAGGAAAGAAGAGTATGGCAACATAGTTGAAATCTTGTCTAACAAATCTACTCTAACCTTGAATGATGTACAAGCCTCATTACTTAACATGAGCAAAAGATGAAAAGCAAATATGAAACTGGAGCGTCCTCATCAAAGGACTTGGCACTTTATGCTAGTAAAAGGGAATTCAAGCCTAGATGCAATCATTGTGGCAAGTTAGGCCACAATGATTGCAAAAGATGAAAAGAAAATATGAAACTGGAGCGTCCTCATCAAAGGACTTGGCACTTTATGCTGGTAAAAGGGAATTCAAGCCTAGATGCAATCATTGTGGCAAGTTAGGCCACACATTCAACACATGCAAATTTAAAGATAAACCAAAGCTTGAATGTACAGTGTGTGGGAAACTTGGACACACGGAAAGCAACTGTTGGTCAAAGAATCAACCTCAATAAGCGAATGTGATGAAGGCCTCCTTTCCAAAGGAGGATATGGAAGCATTTTTTTGAAGCTATGGAGTTTTCACCCACCCCTTGTATCTTGTTGTATTGTTTCTACCCGCTGGCATCGATGATGTAGCCATGGTAGAATGATGTAAAAGCCAAGATGCCTAGTTCATGTGTAAGGCCAAGATGCCTAGTTGTATGTTAGGTCAAGATGCCTATGATGTGTACCTCACACCTAGATGTATCCTAGATGGCACCAAGGGGGGGTGTTGAAAATGTGGTGCCTAGATGCACAAGGAGTATGTATCAAGGGGGGGTGTGTGAAGGTGTGTGAACAGCCTCTAGTAGAGAGGAGATATTTGAGATATTGCTTGGATGAGGTGGCATCAACGGAGTCCACATGATATGTAACCATTTGGTTATATTAAGAGCCTCAAGTAATGAGAAGATTGTGCATTCTACCCTATCCAAGTCGTGATCATCTTGCTTTACACTAATCATCCATCATCGTTGTCACATTAGCAACATTTCCACACTCTAATCTATGGCTTTCTTCACATTTCACCCACCATAGCTCTTCTTTCCATGCCCAAACCCTAGTTTTAAGTCTGAGATGGCTATCTCACATACCTCTTGAGTAGCGCTAGCTCAATGTATCATCTTTTGGCTTCATCTTTGGCTATGCTATGGTCTGTGGTTTGAGCTTGAGCCTCATTGACCTGATGCAGGCACTCTTATGCCAAGGCTTGGGTGCTATGGAGTTGTTGGTTCACATGCTCAAGAACTTGTTGGTGGCTTAACAACATTGGATCCATCTCTTGTGTCTTGGTGCTGATAACCTCATTGAGGTCTCTAAGATTCTCTGCGTGTGCCTTGTTCAGTTGTTCTCTTTTTGTCTGTAGGGCAGTCACCTTTTGTTTCAAGGCAACAAGTGCTTCCTTGAGCTCTTGGATTTGCTAAGTGTACCCTTCTTCTTTATCCTTGAATGTGGCATGTGCTTCCCTTAACTGATATGTGTGTTGTACCTCTTTCTCCGTGGTGTGTGCCAATTCCTTTTGGAGTCATTCCTTTGCTTGATGAACTTGTGCTTTGAGCTCATTATTTTCTTTGGGGGTTGTTCTGACTATGGTCTGGCTCAGTAGTAAATGATTGTACCTTTCCATGGTTTGAGGCCTTGCTTCCTCTTCTTTGGCTACCTTTAAACCCTTAATTATTACCTCCTAAAGTGTGGAGTTAGCGATAACTAATTAATCTTGAAGAGATTACACCTGTTCTGCTTTGTCTTTGAGTTGCTACCACAATTCTTTGTGTCTATCATGCAGTAGATGAGTTGTGAGAAGGTGACAATGCCACACCCTTTGTTCCTGTGACCAAATAGAGGATCTGGAAGAGGCCGTGCCATCTGCTTCATGAAATTGAAGTTGGAGCAAATTGTTAAGTCCTTCCATGGTTTCTTCGAGAAAGGTATCTACATCCTTAGGTATATGTAAATGATCTAGGAAGGCGCCTGTGCTGCCTGGAGTGCCTTTAAAATCTAGTCTCCTTCTCTTGCTGGGGCTGGGGCTTTCCTCTGTCCTCTTGTGTTTGTCCGCTTCTTGTTCCTCGCGTGACTAGCCTCTGGATGTTTGGATGTGGTATCTTCATTCTTGTTGCCCACATCTATTTGTGGCAATAGTTGTTCCTCCTGAGCTTGTGTGGCACCTATCTCATCTGAAGTGGGAATATCCTATAAGGTGAGAGGTTTTTGAATACAAGGGTGATAGGGTTGGTAGGTGGTGTTTGTAGAGTTGACTCTAGAGTTGTGGTTTTGGAGGGTAACTTCTCTGTTAAGCTCATGCTCTCCATTCCCAATGTTGGGTCAAGTGTGGTTGTTACCTTTGGTGGTGCTTGATGTTCCTGTCGAGAGCCTACTGATATACGATGCAATGTCTTTTGCAACATCTTCATGCAGGTGCTTGGTCTCCTCTTCCACCTGTTGTAGGTTGCCCCTCATCTTTTTAGGATTTCTTGGCTTCTTACCTTCTTTGACCCCCTTGGAAATGCCATGTATAAGCTCCTTTGTGTCTTTAAGGACAACTTGTCCTTGCTACAGCTCTTCTAGTATGTTTACTAGTGGATCCATGTGTCCTTGGGCATGTGATATTTCCGCTTCCTGAGTTCCTTCGGGTATGGGGATGTTACTTGCATGTCTTAGAACCTTTGTGAGGAGGTAAGGGTTGCACACTTTGGATTGGTGAGACTGGAGATAGTTCTCCATTTCCTTATGAATGTACCATGCCCAATCTTTGGGTTTCTCCTCATGTTCTTTGGCGATTCTGCCTGTTGTACCTATCCACCACCGGTTTCACTTGCATGAGCATCAACATCGCTTGACAGGCTCTTTCATCGTCCTCCTCCCATATGTTCTCATACTCAGCCCCATTGGAATTAAAGGAGACCTTCTTGAGCATGTCCTTCATGGGCATCTGATCTAGTGGGTGCACATGTGACTGAATGGGAGGGGGAAACTATAGTGCATCTCTGATTATGGCTTCAATGATGAGTTCCTGTTCTGTAGATCCATTTGGATTTGTGATGGTCCCCCTTTTTTATATTCTTGTTATAGGATTTGATAAGTTTTGCACATAGTGATGGGTTGATTGTCCGGGGGAGTACCTCTGCCATCTTTCCTAGCCCCACCTTCTCCAGCTTATAATGCACATTAGTGTCTTCTAGAATCTTGGCACTCTAGGCTGTGGTATTGGAATATAATTTTTCCTTTATTGGTATGGATATCCGTTTAGAGCATGGTCCCCTGTAAATCTTGCGCATATGGCCCCAGATACGTTAACTTTGTGCCCCTTTGCACCCGCTTTCTTTTGACGGTCGGTGATCCTGTTGCGCTAGCTTTGACGACCGGGCTCCCTTCACACTCTGGGTTGGAGGCTTCTGAGGATGCCATCTATAACATTTTCAAAATAGCATCACCCATTGTTGAGTAGTAGGAGCTCGTGGCCTTAGTGGTGCAAATTTTGTGTGTGTGTGTGTGTGTGTGTGTGTGTGTGTGTGTGTGTGTGTGTGTGTGTGATTTCCTAAGCATTGGAGTATGATGGGAAGAGTGTTAGTGTGGTGAGAAATCGACAATAAAGGATGGATGTTTTGAATTAGCAGAAATCCTTGGACTTCATGAATTGGTGTTTTCTGTGAAGCAGCAAGGGAAATTCGTGAGCTGGCAATGCGTGACCTGTTAACTTGTGAAGTGTTTGTTTTGTGAGCTGGAAGTTTGTGAGCTATTAAATCGTGAAGTGTTGAGGCATGAGCTAGTAGTGCATGAACTGTTAACTCGTGAAGTGTTTAGTTTGTGAACTATTAAATTGTGAAGTGTTTAGGTGTGAGCTAGAAGTGCGTGAACTGTTAACTCGTGAAGTGTTTAGTTCATGAACTGGAAGTTCGTGAGCTGTTAAATTGTGAAGTGTTAAGGCGTGAGCTAGCAATGTATGAACTATTAACTCGTGAAGTAGCAGGTGGAGGTCACAACTAAAAGTGTGTGATGTGTGTTAGTGATCCACTATTGCAGGAGAAATCTATCATTTAGAAGGCGGACAACAGTTGATTATCTATAAAATCGAGATGGGGATTTAACACTGTGAAATAGCAGACTGCTATTTCACGTGTCCAATCCTACATTCTTTTGTGTGAGTGAAAAGTGAAGATAGGTTTGGTGATGCAGATGGGAAGATAAAAAGTATTTAAAAGAATAAAAAGAACATATGCAAGAATTTAGGGTATTGGAAAACCCAGTGATTTGGGTGCAATAGTCTCACAAATAACGACATTTTAATCACGATTGAAGCAATCAAAAGTAAGGCCTTGAGTTCCTACCTGAGACATGAGTGCGATGAAATGCTGGGAAGATGGAATGCAGACGATGATCGCCAATGAACAACGGGCGAAGAAAAAGAAGACCTTAGAAAAATGATGAAGAAGATGCACAAAAGAGGAAAGAAGATGTATTTATTGCCTAGCCATCTCTTCGAGCGACCATCTTTAGTGTTGGGCAGGCCACGTGTCTGACTATGATATGCGAAAGCATTGTGATCGTTTCACGACATGAACTGGCATGAGGCGGTTCACGTCGATAACTAGCTGGAAGTGTTTCACGTCGTGAAACAGCTTGAAGCGGCTCACGATGTGAAATAGCTTCATTCCCTTTTTCATCAAATGGTGATACCCTATGGATTCCTATATGCTCAAACATTCCAAGGCCACTCATAATGCATTCAAAGGAGTAGAATTGTACACGTGAAATGTATGAACATGTTTCACGGTGTGAATTGCACAACCTTTTACCTTATACCCATTTGGAGTTTTTGCTTGGAGCTAGGTACTCCATGTCACCCTTCCCCCTTTTAAGTTTGTACTTTGGAGCTTGTGGGTATGTGTTGTTGTAACCGCTTTAGTTCGAAGTGAGCTTTTCCTTCCATCCAGTGGCGGAGTACACCTACTAAATCTTGGTGAAATTGTTTTCTTTCCTATGCGTGTGGGTGCACATCTGCATTACCTTGGTCCACAACTTGGCCCAGCTTTATCTCTTTGGTGGGTGACATCGGAGGTGTCTCACTCCCTTGTTTACTTGGTTGAGCGGTGTTCTTCTTCCAAACCAATTTTGGTGCTTGACACTTGATTTAGCTGGAACCTAATTTTGCCTATGCCTGTGGCTCTCTTTTGTTCTTCTAGCGGTACACACAGCATTGGATCGTGGGTTGGTTTTTGGTACCCATACCTTTGCATTTCCTTGATAGTAGCCTTGTGCTACTAGTAAGTCTTTTCTGACCCATCGCTTTTGAATGTCAAGTGGTGTTCAGGCGTACTTGGGTTGCTGCTTTGTCTCCTTGGATTGTTTCCCTTGTCTCTTGTTTGTAGCTTTGCTTTCTTGCTTTGACACCCATGGGGTTTTGTCCTTATCATACTATCCTTGGGCTTGAAGCTGGGACTTGGGAACCCATTTTTGTATGACTAAATACATTCACTGCCTTTTTTGGGGATGATGTTTTAACATGGATGCCTGTTTTGTTGATTCATCCGCTTTGCTTGGCATTGGTGGCTCCATGTTGCATGTAACTGCCTGTTTTCCCTTGGATTTTTTCCCTTGTCTCTTGTTTGTAGCTTTGCTTTCTTGCTTTGACACCCATGGGGTTTTATCCTTATCATACTATCCTTGGGCTTGAAGCTGGGACTTGGGAACCCATTTTTGTCTAACTAAATACATTCACTGCCTTTTTTGGGGATGATGTTTTAACATGGATGCCTGTTCTGTTGATTCGTCCGCTTTGCTTGGCATTGGTGGCTCCATGTTGCATGTAACTGCCTGTTTTTCCTTATTCAATGACTCCATAATGGGAGGGTGATGGTTTCTTTGCCATCGTTGAGTTGTACTTCCCATTAGATGTGACAGTTGTTGGTGCAAATCCAAGATTGTCCCAGAATCATCTCCTCTTCCATGGATCCTACAGGCATAACAAATATATTTTCAACCAACATATTATTTCTGATGGAAATATTAACATTAAAAATCTCATTGTTTGCGTAGCTGATAAATGCACATTGTAAACCTGTGCATCGGTTGCCTCTAAGTGGGGTTTGCTTAGAGCTACCCATGTCTCATAGAAAATCAAGTTATGAGTTGACCCCGTATCAATCAATGCGATGCTCGTCGTGTGACTACCCTTTGTAGGAGACATTTACACTGAGTTGTGCAGGCTCAATATCTAGATCATCCTTGTCAAGCAAGGTGAGTGAAGCCATATTCACATGTAGTGTTCTCCCTTGGAGTCTCTGTTTTGCTTTGGATTCCCTTGCCTTGGCTTCCTCTTGAGCTTATCTGATTTTTTCCTTGACTAGCTCTTTCTTTTGTTTTAGATAATACTCTTGTGTGAGCATTTCTTGGGTCAGAGGTCCATAATATTTTTTGAGTTTACTTCCATTGATATATCCCTCCATTTCTACCCCATCAAAGGTTTCAATTCGAACTAACCCTTGAGGGGTGATTTTAGACACTCTAAAAGGCCCTAACCCTCTGTATTTCAGTTTCTTTTTTTTTTTTGGGTGCTTCCAACACCATACATGAGGAAGAGGTCCCTCGTTTCTAGTTCTTTGCGTTTTAGGTTATGGTCAAACCAATGTTTTCTTTGTAGTTTTTCGACCATAAGCCCATGCGATGCAATTAGCCGGGTTTCATTGAGTTTTTCTATGTCAACCAACCTCTCAGCTAACGCATTTTCTGTGAGCCTTTCCTGTAGTACTGTAGTACGCAGGCTTGCAACTAAGAATTCCATAGGCATTACCGCATCAATGCCGTAAGCTAGACAAAAGGGGGTGTATCCCATCGCTACCTTAAACGATGTACGATAGGCCCATAGTGTTGCAGCCAACTTATGTTCCCAATCTGTGTACTTGGATTCTAAAGTCTTAGTCAAGATAGTACATAAAATCTTGTTTGTGCTCTTTGCTTGGCCATTTGTCTATGGGTAATAAGGTTATGATTTTCGATGTGTAGACTACAAGGAATCCTGTGAGTAACTGTTCAATCACCTCGTTGATGAAATGTGAACCCCGATCACTGACTAATTCCAGTGGACAGCCAAATCTGAAAATGATATGTTCATATAAGAACTTGGCCGTAGTTCGAGTATCAGCTCTCACCTCCGACCACTTAGTGAAATTATCCGTGGCCACAATCACATAATGGGCTTGTGAGATAGATGTGCTGCTGGACTAATAGGTCCAACAAAATCAATACCTCATTTCTCAAATAAAGGGTTGTCTCACAATGATAGGGGTAAGTGGCATCCTGTCCTTTTGTTGCGGAATAGCAAATCGTTGACATTCTTTGCATCTCACACAAATTCTATAGCATCTCTGAATAACATAGGCCACCATAGCCCTGCTTGAAGCACTTTGTGAGCTGTAACTTCTCTAGCAAAATGTCCTCTGCTATTCTCGAGTGTGCTTCTTCTAATATCATGCCAAAATTGTCTTCTTGCACACATCTCCTGAGGATATAATAGTCTTTGCGTAGCTTATATAGTTCTCATGCAATCAATTGATATAGCGTGGCCAGCTTAATAAGCTGACGTATCTTATCTTTGTTCAAAAGTCGATCTTGTGGGAAACCATGAGCTAGGTATTTTGATATTTCCTCGCTCCACTCAAGCACCGTATCAATTTTCAAAAGACATGCATCTTGGAGGTCATCGTCTTGTCAATGCCATTTTGTAGGTTCTCCATTTGGAATTCTAGACATATGGTCTGCCAAAACATGTTGTGTTCCTTTTCTCACCATGACTGTAAAGTTGAATTCCAAGAGTAAAAGCAACCAGTGTGTGATTCTCCCCGTGGTGCATGGCTTATTCACTAGATATAATAAGGCATGGTGATCAACAAAGAATACAAACTTGTTGGACAACAAGCAATGTTGATATTTCTTTACAGCAGCATAAACCATGGCCAACCCTTCACGCTTAGTCGTGGTGTAGTTTATTTCTACATCATTAAGTTGTCGACTGGCAAAGCAAACCGGGTAATCCAATTTGAATTCCCCAGGTTGTGCCACTACATATCCTATAGCAAAATTTGGTGCATCAATATGCACATGGAATATAAGATCCCAGTTGGGTGGTCTCAAAATTGGTGCACTAGCCTGTGCCTTCTTCAACTTATCATATGCATTCTAGCATTGTTTAATCCATTCAAAGATGATGAGTAGTCTATACAATGGCTTGGCAACTTCAACATATAATATGATGAATCGTCAATAATACCCAACGTGTCCCATAAACCGTTGCACACCCTTGTGGTTTGTTGGTGGGAGTAATTCCAAGATTAACTTTACTTTACTTTCATCAGTGGAAATACCATTCTTAAACACAATGTTCCCTAAGATTACACCGTGCTTGACCCAGAATTGACACTTTAAAGAGTTTAAGGATATATGATATAATCAACATCTCTTAAACACCTTCCTTAAGCAAGCCAACTGGTCAGTCCAGCATGAGTGTGTTAATAAATACCTCCAGCCACTTTTGCAGTAATCCTTGAAGGCCGTGCACAACATCAATCGTTGAAAAGTTACTGGGGCATTGGTGAGGACAAAAGGCATTATAAGCATAGGTGAGGACAAAAGGCATTATAAGCATAGGTCTCCCATATTATGGTGAAGGCCATCTTGTGTTGGTCTTTTGGTGCTATGGACACCGATTGTAGCCTGAAAACCCATCTAAGAAGTTGTAGGCTTCCTCCGTGCTACCCGTTCTAATACATGTTCCGTATATGGCAATGGGTAGTGATCTTTCCTAGAGGCTACATTGAACTTTTTAAGATCAACACAGACTCTTAGTTTTCCATTCTTCTTTGGCACAATTATAATTGGTGAAAGCCAATTTGTGTGCTCAATCTCATAGATGAAATCCGGAGCGAGATGAGTTTATCGATTTCCTTCTTTACAATCACTACATATTTCGGATTCATCTGATACGGTTTTTACCTTGATGGTCTTGATCCTTCCATGATCGGGATAGTGTGTTGAACCACCTCAGGTGATACACCCTTCATTTTCATGTATTTTCAAGCAAAAAAATCCTTAAACTCTTTGAGGAGAGCAATGAGTTCTTCTTCTTTAGCTGTAGTTAACTCGTTTAGCAATGTAGATAGGTTTGGTATCCTCCCCTGCCTCTATAATGTCTACCTTCTTACCTCTTCTGTTGGTTCGTCATCGTCGTAAGATGTGGATTGGCCATTTTCCTTCACTCTTTTGGCTGTCAATTAGACCACTTTCCGTTCATCAATGGTGTAGGTTTTGAAATGGTCCGACAATGAGAGTAGGCCCGACTTGTCATCCTCATCATCTTCTGTCCTAGCCATTGCCTTCTTTGCTTCTCGCTTGGCTTCATCCAAGCGTAAAGCCTTATTTTGTTTTCTTTATCTTGCCTTGGTGAGTTTAGGCATATCAGGATCTTGAAGCGTTGCTTTCTCCTCTTGTTTTCTTGCCAAGGTTATCTTACTCCATTACTCACCCCAGTTCTTAGAGAACTCCTCGTGCACCTTAGTGACTTCAAGATATCTTAGCCATTGGGCATCCGTGGGTTTACTGCGTAACATGGCATTTCGTCGAGCGATATACCTGAGGCATTGGGTGTTGTTTGCGACCTTGCGGTGGTCTAGATCCTTCTGTGCTAGAGGCTTCATCCTTTGTTTCCTCTTCTCTTGGTTTCACATCCACCATGCGCACTGAGGTGGTGGGAATGATTCCCGATTCAACGTATTTGGTTCCTCTGGGGGGGAACACATCTATGGTAGCAAGTACATGCATCCAGTTTTCACTAAAGTTCAGAGGTGGAAGCGACGCGTACATTTCGGCCTCTTCCTCTTCCTGTGAATTCTCCCTAATTGGTTGACAGACTTGTAAGTATGTGGTTTGTCATGTGGGTGACCGAATCATCTCCAAAAAATTACCCTTCCATGGGGTGGGCCTTCTACGTATGGAGATCGATTTTCAGAATTTGTGAATCCTTTTGAATATACACTTGGTCTAATGCCCAATTGTGCTCCACCTTGGCTTCCCTCATGAAGGGTCTACCTAAGATAATATCGTAAGAATCTCGATGACGCAGAAAGTCCATTACAAAAAATGCATGATGGTAATGGAACAAAAAGACCTTAAGCTTTATATTTTTTGATAGTCCCATTGGCCTTGAAGATGTTCCATCCGCCATCTTGATGAATAGATCCACTCTTTCTAGTTTCGGTTTTCCCCACTTTTCCCAACGTCTCTTTTTGGTGGTGATGATGCTCACACCCGCATCTCCATCCAGGATAGCAAGTGCTTGGTACCCGTTATGGTGGATTTGAAGGGTGGCATTCGTGTCATCACTTTCATAATATTGGACCAATTGGTTGACATATATTTTGATGAATCTGGATGCTCCTCCTTCCTTAGGCACTAGGTTCTTTTCTGCTAGAGATGACTGGCTTTGCTTTGTAGTGGACATAGGGTTCATTCTTTCTTCTACCCAATCCTTGACATCTGCCCACAATGTTTGCATGTTGCGTAGCAATGGTCCCAGTGACATTTTGACAATTGTGGACAATATTGTTATGAGACTGCCTATATCTCTAGGTTCTCTGGCAAGTGAGGGATCCTTCCATGTGTTTGTCACATATTCAACCCTAGGGAATGAATGGATCGACAAATCTTGATCTACCTCCTTAAACATTCTTGCCATGAGATCACTATGAGTCCTCTCAGACTCTTCTGGAATTGGAGTATGCACATCCAACTTGCTTTCTTTTAACAGCTCAGTTTGTGGATACACTGTATCCCTACCCCTGTTAGCCCTTAATTTGGCTTCATGGCTTCGTTTGACATTCCTCAACAAGGACCTTAGCTTCCTCTCAAGCTTCCTCAACAAGGACCTTAGCTTCCTCAAGCTTCCTTATTTCTTCTTTAGCATTTGGATATTTTTCAACAACCTTGGGGGTTGCTGGCCTCTCTTTTGGATGCTCATCTAGTTTCAGCACTTGGTCATCTCCTTCCCTTGATTGGGTGGATCCAGTGTCAATGGTATCTTCCTCGGATCCATCCTGAATTATGACCATGGTATCACCGTTGCCCACCTTTTTCACTCTTCTCCTTCTTCCAGTCTTAGAGGCTGTAACACCTCTTGGGTTTTCCCCTTGTCCACTTATTTCACTTGTGCGCATGTCAGGACATTCAATGGCATGATGTTTCTAGGCTACACAGTTATAGTCCTGATGGTGGCATGGTTAGAGGTAGCAGAGCCATTGATGTGATATGGGAAGTCCTTGATCAAATGATCAACACCACACATAACACATGAAAGTTTTGGCATGGCGTTGGTCTACACTGCGATCAGCTGGGTTTTGCCAACATTAGCCAAATTTTTTAGAGGACACTCCGCTACTTGATGAGGTCCATTACAATGAAAACACTATATAGGTCCCGTTCTCCATAGTCGAGCTCATGTCTTTTCCTTTCCACTATATCGTGGTTTGAAACACTAGTGCTGGCGTGCTATTCTGTAAGACATAATACTCTGGTGTGATCTCTGTGGGTTCCTCGTAGTAGTCGTTATTGACTTCTACCTTGCGCGTGACTTCTCCTTCTTCCAAGGGCTCCTCGATCAACACCTAGTTGATCTTGGCCTTGTGGGTGGCTGTGTAGGATAGGTGGCGGCAATGGTGACATGTCCTACATTCTGAACATTCCTCTTGGTAAGTAGGAGGTATTCGGCTATCTTGTAGCCACATTGGTTTGCATGGGTGGTGTTGGTAAGGCTAGAGGCACTCTGGGTGCTGGTAGTTGTGTTAAAGGCTGGATTCTTGGGTATCTGCACATGCCCATTTATGTGGCCGTATTCAACAGATCCGCCCTTGTGACCGTATTTAGATATGTGTTAGGATCCACAATTGGCCTTTGAGGAGCTATCCCCCCCTACCTAGAACTCGTCCTCTTCTTGTATAGGTTCTTCTATTCAATTCAGGTCTATGGAATGGTCTGGGTAAATCCTCATTACATGGCTCACCATTGGCTATCTCAGCCCGCCTTTTTTGAATTAGGAGCTCCATGCTTTGTAAGAATGTGGAATCATTGATCATTTCATGTATATCCTCTCTCGTGTAGAGCCGATCCTCTCCTCCCCGTCTCGCCGCAGATGCCCTAGGTAGATTGTCCACTTCTTCTTACATTTTGAGGACTTCCTCATCCTTAGGTTCCTCATTTATGAGGTTCTAGGGCTGGTATCCCTCCTTTTGTCATTCCCATCTACATGTTATCAGTGGCATTTCTAGAGGTTTCTAAATCCTTTCCACGTGGTCGCAAAATAGATTCAAATTATCCATTTCTCTCTATTCCGCCATCGTTCTTTGTGTGTCCAGCTCTTGCATTTTAAGCCCAATAGCCGCAATTGTCGCTCTTGTTTTCAGCCACCTTCAAGTCCATTTTCACTTCCTCAGATGTGGGGAAGAAGATTTGACCTATCTTGGTAGCATTTTCCTTATCCCTCCTAACCCTAGGGGTCATCCTACTAATCCTCACTGTGTTAGCATTCCTGGGGCCAGAAGGTTGGGTTGATAAATCCGGGTCTTAGACTGTGTCGTCCTATGCTTGTAGGCCCATGCCCACAGATTATGCTTTATCTTCTATATGCCATGCTGGAGACCAACACATATCCTGGCCATATCAAAGATTCCGCTAGATTTTATCATCTCCAAATCTAGAGAATCTTAGCCCTTTCTCCATGGATTCTTTGCTACTTGTTTCTATGGTAGTTAGCTTTCCCTAAGCTGCAACACTCAACTGAGTGCTCGCTGAGCGACCTGAACCAACACTTCTTTGGTAGAAAGAGCCTGGATGATTTGATGCACTATCTTCGGGGATAAGGTTGACTCCAATGAGTTTCCCTAACCTCAAGTGCATGAGAATGTGCTTCAATAGGCTAAATCATTACTCCAACCGCTACGATTGGTTTTCTGTCGAGTTGACTTTTCTTGTCTCGTGAAACAGTAGATTTTTGTGAAACACCAGACTATACTTCATGTTGTGAACTGTGTTTTACGTTGTAAACTTGTGTTTCATGCTTTGAAATCTCAGCTTAGAATTGCACTAATTTGTGTTAGGGTGACTCCTATGGTGCATTTATGACTAGTGCGCGAAAAGAATTGCGAACCATATTCGGGCTATTTTTCGAATACCTAAACGACAAAATCACAAAAAATTAGAGAGACAGAGTTGTATTCCAAAAATACTACAACTCTCTGATACGTAGTTTTTCCAAATTCCTTTTAGAACACATTAAAAAATAGGCTGCAAAATAGAGAAATTCTTTCTAAAAAAATATTTCATCTTGAAACAACGATAGAAAACAGGTTTTGAGACCTCCTCTTCTATCTAGGATGCTATTGGCATGCACTCTTTTTGAAAAAATATCTCTAAGAGGTCACGCGTGCATGTAACGCCTAAACTAATTAGGACGAAAGGACACTCGTTTGACCCAACGAAGGGTACGCTAGGCCTCTTAAGGCTATAATGGATTGTAAGAAAACCTAAAAAGCCAAAAAAAAACTATGCTTTCTCATTAAAGGACCAATTGTTTGGCAGCGTCAAGACATGGTGACGATAGAGGGACTATATGGGCCCACACCCTCACTGAACCCAATGGTTGACATCTTCAAGCCATTGAGATCCATGCCCCAACTGCAACTCCCAATACCATTTTCCATGCCAACAACAAGCGTGTCATCAGATTTTAAATCCCCTGTCACTTCAATCCCACTGGGCTGTGGTTCTTTACCTAACGTTCCCACAAATCCTATAGGTACTAACCCTCTTCAACCCCTATATGTTCATATCTTTGGACATACTAACTAATCTAAGAAGGGGGGTTGCCCAAGGACTATGTGAGTCCCCACTGACATTAGCACCCACACACGACCTCAGTGACTTAAATAGGGCCGTACAGATTTCCAAAATCATGGACAAATATGATGGAACAAGTGATCCTCTTCAATTCATACAAATGTTTGAACAGTGATGCGAAGCCTTTGGAAATCCAAATTACCCCACCAAGGTACATGCGTTAAACCTTTGCTTAGTGGGAAAGGCTAGCCGATGGTTCATCACATTAATGCCTATGATCAAGATAAACTTCAAGACTTTGAAAACAACCTTTATCCATGGCTTTTCAAGACAAGGTGATCACGGTGGAGTGCAGTGAAAGAACTCTATTCAATTGAGGGGGAAAAAAACAAAACCATTAGAGATTTTATCCTTCGAATAAAAGTCTTGGAATCACGATGTGATCCATGGGAGAAACGAACTGATGCAGAGATGTTTCACGATGGGCTTAAAGAATAATAACTTACACAACTTGATCGTTGTATCCAATCTGGAAACATTTGATCAATGTTGTAAAGAAGCAATACATTTAGATGACAACGTGATGAAAGATGATCACGATAACAAGATGTTCCTCATCTAAACTAAGTAAAGCAATGGCTAAAGAAAAATTGATCTTGGAATTGTCATTCCCTAAATTCTATGCAGCCTTGCTTAAAAGCTTTCAACTTACATCTCTAAGAGAGGATGAGATCCTTCAAAACCAAACATCCTTAATGTCTCTCCAAGTGATGAGTGAAATGCCTTGTGTTTAGTGCAATCACTATGTCCATCCCAATCCCCATTGTGCATGCAAGGCACGTGGTTTTCTATACTACATATATTACAAAACCTTTGGTCATGACACTACCTAATGTCCCAATTCATCTACAATTAACTCAAAACCTCCATCTCTTGTGCCTCAAGCCAAAAACAGTCCAAATGGTAGAAACTACTCAGGAAGCAGTTAAGCAAACACTTCAATGTTTCTATTGTCGTCGTGGACCTCACAAAGTGGTGGACTACAGAGTTTGGAATACTTCCATGCCTATAGTTCACTGACACCTTGCAACCCATATGTGAACGATGTGGCATCGATCACATATTCCAAGATTCCCCAAGGCAAATTGCTTCCCTGCAACCTGTCTCAAAAAATACAACTCTTAACATCTTAAGTGTGCAAAACGCGCAATTGTCCACGGTAGCTTTGAATGTGCTTACACGCTTACAAGCCAAGGCATGAGATACAGTAAAAAAGAATGCAAAAGAAAACACTTTGAAATGGGTAGTAGAGCATGCTTTAAAGCAGAATCCAAAAGAAAAAGTAAAACCTTCTAAACCCAGCCAAAAGCTACACATGATGCAGAAGCATCCACCTGAAAGGCTACCACACAGACCACAACACCCAAAATGTGCGATACAGGATACAAAAGCCCAAAAGAAAATTCGTTCTCGTCACATGGGTAAACCAAATGAAAACCTGAAGATCTAAAGAAAGTTAGAAGATGATACAAGTTCTAGTACGTCACTTAGTGTGGATGAAACAAGTTTTGATTTGCCACTTAGTACACCTCATAGACCAATCAAGAAACTAGAACCCGTCTAACCACCGGGACTTGAAAATCATGATCACATAACATATGCAAAATGCAAAAAGCAAGCTCAGAAGAGCATGCTTAGCATTGTTGAGTGTTATATAGGGTCACCGATTGTGATTGAACCTCTTAATGCCAATATTAAAAAAGCAATCAAATACAAGAACCAGAGAAGTATTGCTTCCCCTTTCAAGAGGAAGACGTACTCTCTAAAGAAGAGTCATCAGAGGCAGATTGCACGAATTATGTGGTTGAAAAAGCACGTGAGGAATTCGATAAGTCCCTTACAAAATTAAAGTAGTCTCTCAAATCCTCATTTGGAGGAGCTTGGTGAAGCCAGCATAGCGTCAGCACTTGCACCTTTAAAGGCTAAACACATGAGTTGTACCAAGACATCAAGAGCTACATAGGACAAGATTGTGAGCATTCGCAAGTTTCCAAACAAACCTCAGTTAGAATTGTCAGAGGATCGAGTGTGTTGTTATACACATTGGGCACTCTTGAAGAAGCTGAAAGCCAAGAAGAGGCTGAAAGTAAATGAGAATATGAAACCGAAATGAGATCTAAAGCTAAAACAAATGCTAAAACCTCCATGGTTCCTCTTGAAGATTCTATCATGGTATGGTTGGATTTCCCTACAGGCAATGGTGTTAAGTGTAAACGTGTGTTGATTAGCCCTCGAATTAGTCATAACATCATGACAATAGACACTTGGATGTCATTGGGACAAACTAAAATCATCCCTAAAGAGAATTGTCTTGCAAGAGGTGCCAATGGACAAAACATTGAAGTTCTAGGTTACTTTAGCTATGCTACTCAAACAATCGGTGGAAATGTGAAATTTATATTCCATGTTACCCCAGATCCTCTTGAGTATGATGTCATCGTGGGTGGAACTTGGGTAAGTGACTTGTTGTATTCAATTGATGAGCTCATGCAAACAGTCACCTTGAACACTCCTACAAGCATTGTGCAATTGCTATTAAGGGAGGAAGAGACCTTAGAGGAGCTAGAACTTCCAACATATCTTACTGAGAATATCTCAAGAATTATGGTTGGATTAGAACTTTCCACTAAACTCATCACAATTCAGGCGCAGCTTTATCTAACACGAGAGCACAATCTCATGACCATCGAGTTATGGGATTTGTTAGGTCAACCAACACTCATGGCTCATCCTGATAGAATCCCATTCACAAAAGACTTGAACATGCCATGTCTGGGGTACTTTAACATACAATGTATATTAAAACTAATCCCCTTACAAGTTTTTTTGCGGTTGAGTATGTATTGGAAGAAGATTTGATATTAGGGCATAAATGGACTATGGCTTTCCAAGCACCACTGTGCTTTGCTAGCAATAGGGTCATCATGATGGTCAATAACATAAAGTTGACAATACCATACTGCAAGGAAGAGCATCCAACCCTAATGGATTTCTATGATGCTAAACGTAAAAAGTTACAACACTGTCCTATGTGAGTTCCTCAGAGAAGTCCAACATGTCAACAAGTGTGGGTACCAAAAAGCTTACTACAAGCACAAGGGTACTACCAAGGGAATTCCAAAGCTTAGATTCCCAAGCGCATCAAAAATTTCCCTAAGCCTGTACAAAGAAAGAAACCCTAGAACCAAAATCATCAACCACCAATTTATAATGTTCCTCAAAGATGGGTGTATGTGCACATGCTTCAACAACAAGGATACTATGATGGTAATCCCATCATATGGTTGCCAAAATCGAACAAAGTGAAGACAGCCTCACCCCACTGACTACAACCCCAACATCTTCACCTAAGATTTGACAAGAATGGAGGCCCAAGCAACACCAAGCAAACCACTCAACCCCTCTCATGCATTCAACACCTACACACAAGAGCTTGTGGTGTTCAATCAACCCCAATGGTAACCAACCAGAAGTTGTACCTACTACCTCGACAACACTTAAACCACAAATTCAAGAATCAATTCCCATGTCTACAATGGAGACTTATGAGCTCATCAAAGACAAACTCACGATGCTCTTTTCACCCCTCTGGATGTGAAGCACAAGAGCTTGTGTGTTCAATCAACCCCAATGACCAACCAGAAGCTGTACCTATCGCCTCGACAACACTTGAACCACAAATTCAAGAATTAATTCCCAAGTCTGTACGGAGACTTATGAGCACATCAAAGATAAACTCACAATGCTCTTTTCACCCCTCTGGATGTGAAGTATAAGTGCAGATGCTACGTGACAGACATAAGAGCCTATTCTCTCAAAAAGGAGAGTAGCCACAAGAACCTGTTGTTTGCAAAAGGTGGTAGCTAACTAAAAAGAAAAGAAAAAAAGATAAAGAAGAAAAAAAAGAGAAAAACAAAAAACAAACAAACAAACAAACACAAGGGAGTCACATATATGGCCTTCCTAAAAATGGTAGAATATCCCAAGAAACTCCCAACGATCTTCAATAGCCATTACATCTTTGTTAAGCTTATAGCTTACTATTATTTTGGCTAAGTTAATGTAGCAGCTGCTCCATGAGTACATATCCATACTCATGCACTGGAGAACATTTGCACCAAGGCCTCATCATTCATCAACAACTTTCCAGGTATATCTTTGGATGGGGGGGCCATGGTGGGTGTAAGCCTGGTCAATGGTACAACCCATCGCTTGGAATTTTTCTTCAAAATTGCAAGCCTCTCCAAACAAAAACAAAAAATCTTCACAACACATTGATATTTAATCCTTGGTGAAAATATCTATAATAGCCTCGCAAGTTGTAGTAATTCTTTCAAGCGTCAATAGGCTACTCCAACAAGAGTTGCTCAATAAGAGTCTATATGACTCAATTCTTGTACTTCATGTATATTTGCTTCAGAAGAGCACTTAAATATACATAAAAGAATAAAAAGAACCTGGGATGAAGCATGCAGGAACATGTCTTTACTCAACAACATTTGACATGAATCCTAACAAAAAGGGATTTCATCCAAGGCCAATTTATTCAAATGGTGAATGTCACTTTAATGAATTAGATAAGGAACTGAGAATCACAATCTCGTTCTTATGATTTTGTATATATTCCTCCGGATGCTTCCTTCTCTTCTCTCCCATTATTAACATCTTTCCCAACTAGCACAAATCCCATGTAACTCTGCTTATTATGATTGCCAAAAATAATGTGACCAAAAAATATATTTAAAAAAAGGCTCACAAAAATATAAAAATATATTTTTTGTCACTCAACATCAAAAGCCATCAACTTGCCAATTCTCCCCACACAAAGGTCTTCAACACGATTACGAGGACGCGATCAGCATCAAGAAGGGGAGAATGTTAACCCATTTTTAGGGTTAACAAGAGATAATACCATTATCTTATATTAAGGAGTCAAGGTAGATACACCAAAAGGTCATACATTCAAGATATGAAGCAATGGTGTCCAAATCTATAACTTGGATATGGGTGCCTGTAATGGTCCTATATGTAATACTTATAGCGATTCCCGCTTCAAGAGAGTGTGGTAGTAAGTTAGGATGAAGTCTCAAGTGATGTACTTCATGGATATATTATGAGAGTAGTCATTGTAATAGCATTAGGCCTCTTATGAGCTTAAAGTGCCCGACCGGCCAAAGTTTAAGTGAGTGTGAACACTTATGGCCATGTATATAAGTGAATATCTCTCATAATACAAAGAACTCTCCCATTGTGCAATAGAGTCTTGCTCTTGCTAATCTCTCTCTCTAATGCATTCTAGTGAGTGTGTGTGAGTGATGTGAGGTGAGAGGAGGGACGAGTACACGTAGTGCAATGTGGCGGTGTGACAACGCTCGCGGGAGATGCAGTGGAATTACTTACCAAGGAGTTGTAGATCGGCCATTGGAAAGATCCTCACGCGACAGTTGGCGGTTCACCAGGTAATCTCTTATTGGATATGTTTCAAGGAGGGTTAGGGTGAGCCGTAACAGATGTAAGGCAATCTTCCTCTCCCTCTCCAATACACATGCATAGAAGAGGAACATGCACTAGAGTACACAGACACACACACTCTCTCTCTCTCTCAAGACAAAGCAAGAACTCTCATAGCACAAAGGGGAATTGTGTCTTTCCATTATGAGAAATTTCCTTTTATACATCTGGCCCTTATTCACAGTTGGGTGCCCAAAACTTACTAACTAAAGCCTTCGCTGGCCAGCACCTCATAATGTATAACCTTTATAGTGCCTTTACATAACACTTATTAATGTCCTCAATTGGAGGAGCATCTTTGTTAATCCCAAATAGGATTAACAGTTTGCATGGAGCCCAGATATTCATAAAGATTAATTTAAAGTCAGGTTATTATTATATCAGGATTAAGGAGCTAGATAATTCCAAGGCAGCTTTTAATACTTGGCATGGATATTATGATTTCATAGTAATGCCATTTGGATTAACAAATGCCCCTACTACCTTTAATCGATTGATGAAGGAAATCCTTGGAGAACATCTAGATAACTTCATTTTAGGTTTCTTTTTATGATATTCAGGTTTACTCAAAGAATGCTGCTAATCATGAGAAGCATGTATATAAAGTCTTAGAAACTCTTAAAAAGCATAGACTTTTTGCTAAGAAAAGTAACTATACCTTCTTTACTAACCGAATTGAATATCTAGGATTCATAGTGTCGAGGGATGGTATACTATAGCCGATCTTGCAAAGGAACAAGATGTTATTGGCGATTGGCTAAAATTGAAGATGGTAAAGGAAGTCAAAGCTTAGGATTGACAGGATGGTACCGAATTTTCATTCCTCGATATGCCAAGCTAGATTTTCCATTGACACTACTTCTCAAGAAGAATATTCCATTCCGATGGTCTTTGATATGCCAGAGTGCCTGGAGATTGCTTTGTTATTATTCCAACGCTAAAGTTGCCAGAATTTCTAAAACCCTTTGAAATTATTTTACTAATGCTAGTGGATTTTCTATCAAAGGAATCCTAATGCAAGAAGGATATCCCATAGCTTTGAGTCTCAAAAACTAAGACCTCGTGAAAGGAACTCTGTTGTCCATGATCTTGAGTGGCTTGCAGCATTAGTAGTGCACTCCTTGAAGCTTTAGTGACATTATCTTCTCGAACAGAAGTTTACTTTGGTTACATATCATAAGAGCTTAAGGTAAAATTTCACCTAGAATGATCTTATCATGAGGCAAATAAGGTTAAGAAATTGATTTTAAAATAAAGTATATATTAGGCAAAGAGAATGCAGTCGCCCCGTAGATGCACTTAGTAGGAAGGTGCCCTTACTGGCAGTTTAAGTAGTTTCAAATCCTCTACCCCTAATGACATATCAGATTAGATAAATTATTTGCCCTTGTTATTACATTGCTTAAGTAAGAAAGTAAGATCTATCAAGAAGTGAAAAAAGTTCAAGGATTTAGATTAGAAGATGGATGTCTGGACTTTTATAAATTGGTTATATTTTCTTGATGATAGAGATCTTAAGAGAAGAATTTTAAATGAAGCTCATGAGAGCCTTATAGCAGGATACCTTGGCTATGTGAAGACTTTCGTGGAAAAAAAAGAAGAGTTTCTTTTGGCTCAGACTTAAGAAAGATGTAACACTGACATGTTTGTTAATGGTTAGTCTACCAGATGAAAGGATAAAAATGCTAAGAAATTTGCATCGATATTCTGCAAATGAAGTGGGAATGTATAAGCATGGATTTCAATACTGAATTGCCTTTGGTTAATGTAAGATATGATTCCATCTTAGTTGTGGTAGATCTCTTGACAAGACAAATCCCAATCATTACCGTTGTGGTTGTTTTGAAGTAGAATTTAATATTTGAACTAAACTTACACCTTGCATGTTTTATGTGACCCCTACAGGTTCCATGAAAGATAGCATCATCCTTGGAAGGGGATGGATTATGGCCCCATTGATTACATAATCAATTGGCAAAGAAGAACCGTTACACAAAATGGTTACCATACCCTTGGTGGACGAGGACATACCCCATACCTTTTAGCATCCCAAACCTCATCTTCTAAATACATGCCATCACTTGAGGTAAACCCTAAACTCAGCACTTCTCTTACCTTGCCACATCAATCACCCCCTTAAATCTTTATAGAGATCAAAACCATGCCAATAGAACCTCGCCATGGAGGGATGAAGACTACCCCCCCTAGGCATTATCATCCTCAACAACCCTCCAAGGAGGTACCCGCAAGAGTGATAGCTAATCTTGAGTACCTTGGCTAGACAAGGAATGTACAATGCCCAAGTAAAGACCTAGAAGCCTACTGTTTAGCCAGAATCCTACCCATGAGCTGAAATATGCCAAGCATGAGCCTCAAGCAAAAGAGTTTTATGAGCCCTACTGGATCCCCATCAAGATGTTAGAAGCTCAAGGCTTTTATGAATGTAATCCTTTTGTTAGGGTCCCAAAAACCTCGCCATCCACACCATAATATCTCAAGCTGAAGGAAGTCAAGAGGAAATACCAAATCCTAGTTTCATCTCCTAGCATTCAACACCATGTTGACTACTGATCGCGAATAAAGCTCAAGGCTTCCTACAAAGGGAACCACTATATTTGGGTTCCAAGATCAAAAGAACCTGCACCACAAACCTTTGTCAAAGGCCAAATTAAATATAGAGTGGAGAACTAAAGCCATGACTCTAATGCCACCCCCAAAGCCATGCCTCCAATGCCACTCCCAAAGTCTAAGCAGGAACAGAGAGGAGTGTCTCTACTACCTGTATTAAAGAGCCAATAGCACCACTGATATATGGTAGAAAATTTTCATGGACAAAACAAGCAACAAGAGGTAACACCATGTAATGACCTTCCTTGTTTCCATTCTAACCAAAGAAGAGCCACTCATAGTGTCAAATCCCCAAAAGAGATGTGCACTAGTCATATAGTATTGCCAAACAATCTTAAAGATCAAAGGAAGGTCCATAATACTCCTATGCACCACATCGCAACACTAACGTGCCACATGGAAGACCAAAGATTAATCAAACACACCAACAAAGCCAGAAGTGGTGGCAAATAAAGCTTTTATCCTAGATGGACAAGGTTTTTTTTTTTGCCTTTTCTTAGTGAGATCACAAGGTAAGCTAGAAGCCTTACATCTCATTTATACACATATGTGTATAGACACATATGTTTAGAAATGATTTAGAACTTAAATTTAAAAATAAAAACCAAACAAAAGATAAAACCTCCCCTCGCTATCCACACCCACAACTCTATGTGTCCTCTGTGCATGCGCGCGCGCACACACACACACACACACACACACACACAAACTCACAAAAAGCACTCACACGCACTCACACACTCACTTTATTATTATTAAGTTTTCTTTCACTTTTACCTTCCTAATTTCCTCCCTCCCTCTCCAAGAAAGTCAAAAAATTAAAAACAAAACCAAAAATTCAAAATAAAAAACAAAATCCAAAAACCAAAAATAAGAACCAAAAAATCAAAATAAAAAACAAAAGCAAAAAAGTAAAATTTTAAAAAACAAAAAACAAAAAACAAAAAACAAAAAATGTACCAAATCCTCCCCTCCACCGTCGTTAAGGCTGCCCATTGTCATTCGAGGCCACCGCACACATCATTGTGGTCATCACCCTACGCCACTGGGGCTGCCTACTTGTGCTGCCAAGGCCGATCGGGGGCCTAGGCCTATCCATGCAATAGCACCTTATGTCTACTCCCACTTTGCATCCTCGCCCACTCTACATTTTGGCCATACACATACATAGCACATAGTTGGCGTTGTTAAGCAAGGTAAAAGCTAGGCTACTTGGCCACGCTTAGGCCTAACTTAGGAACTCTAAAACATAGATAGGTGCACCTAGGATACCTCTTTGCATGCATACATGCTCAGAAACAAAGAGAAACAAATTACCTCAAAACTTAAACTGTGTGCATTCATAAGCATTTGTGCCTACTTTTGGGTAGCTTTGAGACCTAAATAGATTGGCTAAACCTTTTTACTTCATTTTAAGAGGCTATTTGCACACAGATTATTCTCTCTTGTCTTTCCAAGCTAACATAAAACACCAAAAACATGTAGAACCTCAAAAAATCCAAACAAATTACAAAACCGAAAAAACCTCCAAACAAATTATAAAATTTTGAAAATTTAAATAAATCCAAAAATGGTGTCTACTTGATAATTATGCACAAGAGCATGCACAATACAAACCATGGCCAACTCAAAGAGATTAAATGGGCCCTTGACAAAATTAAATCCAACACTGAAATAATCTACCAACCCCTAAAGTCCATGCCTTGCAACGCGCAATCACATCCTCCATGCATTGGACCTGTCAATATGTCTCTGAGTGTGCCACCAGGGTTCACAACCTTGGTGACTCTAGTGTGATGACTAGTCCTTTGCCAACCACAATGAGTCCCAATCTCTTGCAAAGGCTCTGACTGGACACTGAAAAACCCTTGTAGCCCCTAAATGCCCAAACGTTAGCAATATCAACAAACAATCTAGGAAGGGGATTACACAAGGAAAAATAGTGCTCTAAACTCAAGAGGACATGCACATGGCCCAAGCCAGTCTCAAAGCAACGAGAACCGTGGCCTTGGAGATTTCCAAGCTCATGGGAAAATATGATGGATTTACCGATCCTGATCAATTCATGGGAAAATATGATGGATTTACCGATCCTGATCAATTTATGCAAATGTTTAAGTAGTGATGTGAAGCTTCTGGAAATTAGAACTACCCTACCAAGGTTCTTGCACTAAATCTATGCTTAGTGGGAAAATCCAATTGATGGTTCATCACTTTGATACTTGTGATTAAGGAAAAATTTAAAATTCTTTATCAATGGATTCTCTAGGCAAGGCCCTAGGTGGAGTGCAGATAGAACTCTACATGATGATAGAGAAAAAACTTAAGAAAACTCTAAGGGATTGCATCTTGCATATGAAAACCGTAAACTCATGATATGAGGACAGTGACATAGACAAACAAATGAAACGATGTTTTCTCATGGGATTGAAGAGAAACAGAGAAGCAATTTGTTTAGATGACAACATGATGGATGTTGTATGTGAAATTAATGCTTCCTTATCTAAGCTGGTAGAACCAAGGGATAAAGATATACCACCTTGCTTGAAAACTTTGGGAAGAAACTCCAAAAAGGAAAGAGCTCAATTCAATATTATACGTGAAACCTCTTCCACTTGTGGATGAAGGGTGTTGTGTACATTATTATGTACATTGCCAGCACTACCACCCAAACTCATAGTGTCCATACCCTAAGACATACTCAGTTATGGGTCATGACACATTTTACAGTGTGCAACAACAATATAAGTGTTACCTCAAATTTAAGAAACCCCATGCACACAACAAGTTTCCGTGTCCCAAACTGAAACAACCCAAGGGATAGAAATTGTTGAGTACTTAGACAAACGCTATAGTGCTTCTATTATCATGGACCACACAAGGTGGTATACTGCCCTATTCGGAGTACTTCAGCACCTGTAGTTCTTGCAACTATCCTAATTGGAGTACTTCAACACATGTAGTTCCTAACAACTCACAACCGCTATGTGAACAATGTGCAATTGATCATATGTTCATAGAGTGCCCAAGGAGAGATGCTTTATTGCAAGCTATTCACAATAATCAACACTTATTATCTTAAGTATGCACAATGGAGAATTGTCCATGGTCCCCTTGACTGTGTTCACCCACTTGCAAACCAAGATGCAAGGCAACAAGTGAATCTACACAACAATAGGTTGAGGAGAATGTCTTAAAACAGAAACCTAAAATGTACTCACATGCTCTACTCACACAAACTGACACTAGGCGCGACATTAAGCACTCTCTTGACAACATTGAGAAAAGGAGTGAGGATAATTATGCTTTGACAAAACAAGGAATGAAGATTCAATTCATATGCTTGAAAGCAAATGGAAAACTGAAACTGAAGTTGAAACTAAAGCTGAACATCTATGATTCCATTTTGGCTAGGTTTTCCCATTGGAAAAAGTGTTGAATGGAAAAGTAGTGATTAGTCTTAAAGCCAATCAAAATATCGTATCAAGGAAAATTAAGTATCTTTGTGAAAACCCATAATCAACCCTAGACACATTGTTGTGATAGACGGTAACGGGAAATACATTGAAATTTGGGGCTATTTCACTATTCTCACTAAGGGGATGGGAGTTCGAAATGTGAGTTTGAGGTTACTCCTAGTGACCTTAAGGAAATTATGTTTTGTGGAAATTGGATAAGTGGTTGTCATTACTCTATTGATAAATCAATGCAAATTGTCATCTTAAAACACCCATAGTGGTTACATTCATGCTACATGAGAAGAGGAACCATTGATAGAAAAGGGAAATGGAACCTTCACAACTTGAACCCATGGAGCTTTAATGTCTGTCCCTGAACTTGATCCTAATCTAAATCTTCCTACAATAAAGGTTAGTATTGAAGTGTTTATGTATATTTAAATCCAAAATAAAGGTTGGTATTGAAGTGTTTATGTATATTTAAATCCAAAATATGGCTATTTAAGGAGGAAGTTGTATGCCTTCAAAGAGAGGAAATCATATGCATCTTTTTCATTATCTTTGGCCTATATGGAATGAAATATAATGTTTTTATACTAGTCCCCATTATATTCATGTGTCTTTTTTTGTTTTCAGTGCTATGGGTGGAAGCCCACACACACTCTAGAAATCCTTTTGAACCTACTCAGAGGATTGCCACACAAATTTTGGATGGAAGTAGTTCTTTGTGTGCTACCTATGTGTTGAACAAGTGCAAACATGTTTGATGGGTAATTACATGTGCCCCTATCTGTTGATTCTCAACAGATTTTTCCTACTGATCCTTGTTTATTGTAAGGTGGGAATGCTCAAGGATTTGATGCACCAACTTCAGATCAACTGAATGATGTAGTAAATGTTGAAAGATTAGCAATCAATGAATTTAGGCATATGCCTAGATGGGTTAAAAGCACCTTGTAGGATAGCAAATTGTCTGTTCCTTTGCTAACTAGAACCAGATCTAGTGTTAGAACCACTTCTTCAACATATATTGCTGAATTTGCATTTCTTAGTTCTCTACATGATGTAGATGAACGTGAGTCTTTTGAAGAGGTAGAGGAAGATCTAAATTCAGTGACCATGCAAGATGAAATTCGTGCCATTCAGAAAAATGGTAATTGGGATTCTTAGTGGATCTACCACTTGGCAAGAAAGCTATTGGTACTAAGTGGGTTTTCAAAATCAAGAGAAAGGCAGACATCTCCTTTGGTAGAGTCAAGGCCAAATTTGTTGCTAAAAGGTTATGCCCAGCAGAAAGGGATTGATTATGATGAAACTTTTTCTTCCACTTCTCGTATGCCCACTATCCATTTATTATTATTATTTTGGCAACCCATCATCATGGATGGAAAGTACACCAATTGGACATTAAAACAACATTCTTGAATGGTGACTTGCAGAAGAAGTTTACGTGAGTCAACCAGCTAGATTTATGGCCAAGAACAGAAGGTATGCAAGCTTAATAAAGCTTTATATAATTTGAAACAAGCTCCTAGAGCTTGGTACCATAAGATTGGTTTGAAACAAGCTCCTAGAGCTTGGTACCAGAAGATTCATGCCTATTTGATTGGATAGGAATTTCAAAATAGTCCTACGGAATGTACTTTATATGTGAAAATGGACAAGCAAGATTTTCTTATTGTCATTCTCTATATAAATCTCTATATAAATGACATGCTAGTGTGATAGGCACTAATGAGGATTTCATTATAGCTTTCAAAGCTAACCTTGCCTTAAATTTTGAGATGTCAGATCTTGGTCTTTTGCACTACTACTTGGGTGTGTAGTTTATACAGCAAGATCATAGTATAGTCATTAAACACTCAAAGTACATCAAGGCACCGCTCAGAGGTTCAGTATGGAAAGTTACAAACCAATCTCTACACCAATGGAACCCGGTGTAAAACTTAGTATGTAGGATGCCGGTGAACGGTTCAGTATGGAAAGTTACAAACCAATCTCTACACCAATGGAACCCGGTGTAAAACTTAGTATGTAGGATGCCGGTGAACCATTCGACATAACCACTTATGATCAAGTTGTTGGATGCCTAATCTATTTGTGTAACTCACAGCTAGACATCTAGTATGATCTGTCACAACTTTCAAAGTTCATACATTGCCCAGGCACTAAGCATTGGCAGGCCAGACATCCAGTATGGTATGTCACAACTTTCAAAGTTCATACATTGCCCATGCACTAAGCATTGGCAGGCAGTTAAACATATCTTCATATACTTGTAAGGAACTCAAAATCTTGGATTGTTATATGCCAAGGGGGGTGATTTAGAACTACATGCCTTCAGTGATTTTGAATGGGCAGGTGATTACGATACATGACAGTCCATGTCTGAAAACTGCTTCTTTCTTGGCAATTCGTGCATATCTTGGCTCAAAGCAAGAAGAAACCAAGTATGGCAACATCATCATGTGAAGGTGAATACAGAGCATCATGTGAAGGTGAATATAGAGCATCATTCATTGTGATTTGGTTGAGAAGATTGATGGAGGATCGTTGTGTCCCTTCAAACACATCCACTCATATTCTCACTGACAATTAGAGCACAATGACAGTTGCAAAGAATCATTTTCTATATAAATCTCTATATAAATGACATGCTAGTGTGACAGGCACCAATGAGGATTTCATTATAACTTTCAAAGCTGACCTTGCCTCAAATTTTGAGATGTCAGATCTTTGTCTTTTGCACTACTACTTCGGTGTGTAGTTTATACAACAAGATGATAGTATAGTCGTTAAGTCGTCAAAGTACATTACGGCACTGCTCAAGAGACTCAATACGGAAAGTTGTAACCAATCTCACGGTCAGACATCCAGTATGATCTGTCACAACTTTCAAAGTTCATACAGGCACTAAGCATTGGTAGGCAGTTAAACGTATCTTTAGATACTTGTAAGGCACTCAAAATCTTGGATTGTTCTATGCCAAGGGGGGTGATTTATAACTACATACCTTCAGTGATTTTGATTGGGCAGGTGATTACGATACATGACAGTCCACATTTGAAAACCGCTTCTTTCTTGGAAATTCGTGCATATCTTGGCTTAGCAAGAAGAAACCAACCATGGCAACATCATCTTGTGAAGCTGAATACAGAGCATCATTCACTGTAATATGGTTGAGAAGATCGATGGAGGATCTTTGTGTCCCTTCAAACACACCCACTCATATTCTCACTGACAATTAGAGCACAATGACAATTGCAAAGAATCATGTCTTTCATGCCAAGACCAAGCACATTGAAGTGCATTACCACTATGTCAGAGAGAGGCTCCATGCACAGAAGAGATCAATCTGATCTATTTTAGTACACATGACAATGTGGCATATTATTTTATTAAAGCCTTTAAAAGTTTGAGGCCTTCCACAAAGCTTTGGGCCTCTTCCCTTTCAAAGATTGATCTGCAATCTCAATAAATCTCACATTTGTATTAGAGGGGGTTTGTTAGATTTATGGTAGTACTGTATTGTGAGGTTTATGTACTTATGCCATGGGCACTAGGCGTTTTTGTTCCACTGGGTTTTTCCCTATGGCATCCAAGTGTGAACGGGCACCTTAGGTTAGCTAGTGTATAAGCAATCTCATCCACAGTTTAGGAAGGCTACTCATTTTTACTTTCTCTTTGTACTTGTAGAGAGCTTCAACTCTCTCCTTGGAGTTCTCTCACACTCTACACCTCTATGTTCTTGTCTTTGAGCAGTGTGTGTGTGAGTTCAGCTCCAAGGAGAGAGCTTCATCTCTCTCCTTGGACTTTTCTCACACTCTACACCTCTGTGTTCTTGTCTTTGAGCATTGTGTGTGAGTTCAGATCCATTCTATGAGCTAACACTTCACTCACGGGCTCACATCATGTCTAGCTGAGCTCACAGAAATTTGGATGAAATAAGCTCATGTCACACTTCATCGGCTCACATAAATTTGGATGAAATAGACTCACATTATTTTGTATGAAATAGGCTCCTGGTGAACTAGACTCACGTCACGCCTAGGTAGGCTCACATCATGGCTAGATGGGCTCACGTCTCACAGCTAATAAACTCGTGGATTTTTAATAAAATAGGCTTACAAATTTTTATTTTATAAAATAGGCACATTGAGGCATGGATTTCCAAGTTTGTGTGAGGCTCCTATGTAAGGGTTGGTGAGTAATCATTTAGTAATAATTGGCTTAAATGCTCTAATAATTGAAAAGGACAAAGATATTTCTTGGGGCCCTAGCATTGAAAATTTTATTACAATGCTTCCCATATCAAGTGCATCAACCCAACATTTGTCTCATTTCATGGTGTAAAACTTGGACAGCTTTTGTAACTTCAAAGTAGGAATTCTATGGCCACGACTTTCCTATCATGTTGATGAACCACTTACTTCCAAAAGGGAAGTCATAGAGATGCTCTTTCACTTTATTGACACTACTATGAAGTGCTTGATTTTCTAGTCAGAGAGATGGTCTTGCAATGTTAGCTTCTACATCCTCTCTTTATGATTTACAAACCCCCTCAATAATGAGATACATGGTCCAATGGTGGTTAACCAAATAATCCTATCCCAAGTGATCCCAACCTCCTAATGTATCTCTACCTACAAGCTTGCAATTTGCACATCTTGTCCATCTTTCACTTCAAGCTTTTTTGGTATGTGGATCAGTGTGTAGAGGGCCTGTAGACTTTTACATGCTATTTTGAAGTTTGTGAGCTTTTCTTGCACTCTTTCTCTCTTTTGGATGCTTGATGTCCTTCTCTTTGTATGTTGCTTCCTTAGAATATCTTGCTATATGGTTCTTGTGAGTATAAGGGTAGCCATTTAAACTCATGTATTACTTTTGTAAAAAAGAAAGTGGTACTAGAGCTGAAGGTAGACATTTATGTGTGAAAAGCCTGTGTAGATTTCCGAGTGGGTGAGCAGCCCTCGGACAGAGACACATACCTGAGTAAAGTGTTGCCTGGGTATGGGAAGTGAATGGAGCTAGAGAGATGAAAGGAAGAAGTGTATAAGAGGGGAAAGTGATGTATAAGAAGATAACAGGAGCAAAGTTCAAGTGCTTTGTGAATGTCTAGATCTTCCATGGTGCTTGCTCCTCTTGAGTAGCTTGGAGAAGGAGCTCAAGGGATCATGTCCCATGAGGGAGGAGGAAGAAGGAGAGCAGAGTAACCTTGTCTTGGACACTAAGAAGCTTGGGTTAGCACACCACACACTAATCTCACAACCCACCTCACTCAACGTCTCACACACCTTCTTACTTACTATCCATTGCCACATCGTCTCACACACCATCCACCGCCATGTCATCTCACTCGCCATCTACCCATCCTGCTAACCATCCACCACTGCCACATCACCTCACCCACCAACACTTCATTTAAGTTGACTAGTGTGAAACTAGATAAGAGTGTGGAGCTCGGATCCTTAATTTGTCCTAAGAAAATCTAGCTCCAGCGTGTTTGTTTTGACCGTTGGCTGTTTACAGTGTTTACAGGGTTCAGCCCCACTCCACAGCATTGAGAACCTCTCCCCGACTGGATGCTCCAGGCTCCCACACCCACATTAGTGGCTGGACATTCCTTCAGCAGCAAGCGGTATGACTTCCTACTACAGTGATAAAAAGGGGAGACCTCCTCCTGAGATGACCATGATGAAGCCCCGGGGGGGGGGGGGGGGGGGGGGGGGATTGCAGTCTCCTGTCCATTCTGCATCCGGGATTTGGACTGCAGGTGGCCATTGCCCATCACCATGTACGGCACACATTGACAGTGTAGGGAATGACCATTCCCGGGAGGAATTGGGGAGCCAGCACCAGCTGGCGACTGGATTCCCCTGCGAATGGCCAACCCATGGCCATTCCCACCATCATGGTCGTGGGGAGGCGGAACTCAGAAATTCAACTGCAGTGACACGTGGCAGCATCTTCTGCATTCCAGATTCTGGGTGCTGAGTTGGTAGCATCTTCTGCATTCCGTATTCCAACTGCTGAGTTTGCAGCAGCTGATGAACTGCTGCAACTGATTCCGTTTTTAAAAGCCTGGTGATTTGACGGCTGAGATTCACCCTCTGCCGACCAGGGGTGTGGGGCACCCAAACTTGCAAGCAGCTGAATTGCCAGGGTTTGGATTAACAGAGCCATTGGCATGCCAGTTCTTGCAAGAAACAAATCTCACACTGCTGTGCTGATTGGGGCTTCGCAACATGCTATCAATATGCACCTTAAATATATTTACTTTGTTCTGCTTAGGAGGGATTCTCAAGCATCCACCAGACATGGCACAAAAAGAAGTCTTCCTCCCCTTTTTAACTTCACACCCGCTGAACACCAGGGCCCAATTGTAGACTCAAACAAGTATGGACAAGCCCAAGGTATAGCCGACATTGTATGTGTGGGGCCAGACAAGAATCAAACCCACCTTTTGAGCCACACAGTCTTGCACCTTACCACTCCGTCTCATTGCATTTGAATGTAGATACTTTTAATGATGTGTATCTATCCACATCTTGTGGAAAGGGAGGCAGACACTTGTTCTTGTCTGGCGACAGCTCTCTAGAGACTAGGACATTCCCAAGGTGCTTGAAGACAGCCCATGGAACACATTGGAAAAGAAAGAAAGTATTTATAGACAAATCTTCATAGACAAACCCTCAAACTAAGTTTCTATCACTTCTTTGGAGTTCAAGAGCAGACTCAGCCATGATGAAGGCTGGTAACACAGAAAACACACACACAACAGCAGAATTTCAGTGGTTTGGGGAAGAATCAATATAAACCAGCTGGACAACAAAGACTTCAATAAAAATCTGCATGTCCACTAATACCGCAGAAAGAAATAACAATGGAAAGTTCAGGACCTCCTGCAAGTTTAGCCCCTTGTTCTACAACTCTCTGCAAAATCTCAGGTTCTCCCGCTCCTCCATCAACTGTACATTAACCCCCGCATATCATCGGCATGCAAAGAAAGAAAAAGCAAGAACAAAATCTTGACACGCACAAACTTCCTCAAGTAAAGTGTACTTTAGAAAGATGCTAACCTTCAAGCAAGGTCAGCATCGCATAGCTGCCACATACACCATTCAACACACATTTTAGCGAGTACAAAATTGTTAAAAGTCTGTTGTCAGCAAACCAAACCAAGGTCTTAGGGTGGCTTCAGATGCATCCAGCAGACAAAGCCTGACGCTGACACAATGGGATCCTTTTCAAGCAAAAAAGAAGTGATTCCTCCTGACCTACTTAACACCATCCTCAGCCACCTGTTTTGGAAGGCCCACCAGCCGACATTCACATCCACTAAATTGCATCTGGCACGTCCAAGTTGGAGTACAAGAGACACATGAGGGCGGATGCCTGGACAGCACTACTCTCCTACTGAGCGCAATCACCCCTCCTTCCCCTTTTCATGCATCACAGCATGGGACCTGGATGTGAACCCAGTGAGTGGCCCATATGGCACAGACACATACAAGGAGTGCAGCACAGAACTGGGCAGTGTGGAATAACATGGGTCAGTGGGCTGGAATTGGAGCTGAATGGATAGGGAAACTATGCAGTGATGGGCAATGACTATGCCTGGATCAAAAGCTAGACTATTGAAAGCAGCCCACCAGCAGCCAAAGCAAGAAATGGGAGTAAACCATAGCATGTCCCGTCCTACAAAACATGAAAAACATTTGCCAACATAGTACAGCAAATGAAACATTCATGCTTTGGCATTCCAAGAGCTTCCACCTTCAGCACATGATATATAAGCCAGTAAGTCTTTGATCAAATTTCCTCACTATGACAGGAAGGCTTCAGAGGAAAAAAGGTGTTGCTTAAGAGAGAATCAATGGATCTATAAAGCTAGAGAAACTTGCATATCTTTCACACGATTTCAGAAATTTTACAGGCACAGGCAGAAGACCCTAAAAACTGTTTGGAATGTGACAGGCGGTGGCAGAACTGACCCGCTGCCCAGTCTTTAAATCAAACTTCCACCAGTTGATGAGAAACAAGAGTATGAGTTTCTCCATACAGATAAAGATACATGATTCAGGAGGTATAATCCTTCTTGATATGGACAGATAGGCAGAGGGGTGAGAACTGAAGAGATTGGAAAGGCTTTATGTGGTGAAGTTCTTTACTTTCATATTAAGAAATTCTTGCTACCATCTCCACATTCTTGAAAAGCCTTCACCAAAAATGTCGCCTTTCTCTTAGCTCTGACAGTGCCCACCTGCATGAGATTCAAGCATATATCCAAAGCTCCTGCATTGAAAGCCTGCAAAGTATACTTTTTGCTATTTGAGCAGAGGGACCACAAGACAGCAGCAGCATGTTCCTTGCTTCTTGCAGTCCCTGAGCTAAGCAATCTCATCAAGGTCGGCAATGCTGGTTCTCTGATAATGGCAAGCCTGCCCTCCACTGAAGTTGAAAGAAAATCAAGGACAGTAAGGGCGTGTTCGACTGGCTCGCTGCCACCTTCAATAAGGAGGGCCAGTAAAAGGGGGACTACACCTGCGGACACTGCACGAGCTTTGTTTTCGTGATACACACACAGTCCACATAGAGCACTCATTGACTCCTTTTTCCCTTTCAAATTGCCCTCTGCAAGAAGCTTCACAAGAGCAGGAATGGCATCAGGCCGGCTGCCAATGGTGGCCTTATTAACATCAACCAGAGCTACGCTGGTGAGGATGGTTGCAGCCTTAATTCTGCTATCCATAGAGCCTGTTTTCAAGGCCTGGACAATTGCATCAACAGCACCTTCTGCAACTAGACCCACTTTGTTCTCATCATCCATGCTGAGCTCCCACAGGGCATCCAATCCCCCCTCCTCCACATGATGATCTCCACATGATAACAAAGACAAAATGGGGGCAATGCCGCCTGCTTCCACTATGCAAGTGCGGCCTTCCTTACCTTCTTTTGCTAAGTGTCGGATCTTCTTGATGGCCTCGCGGCGGGTCTGCAAGATCGAACTGGACAGGCTTTTGACCAGACCTTCCACGAGGGCTTTCAGGCGGACAAGGCCCTCTCGTTCAGCTAAGCCATAGCTGGGTATGTGGGCGGAAACTTGGGGTCCTGCGGGCGGCTTCAGATCAATCGCATTGGCGTTCGCCCATTGACAGATGAGGCTTCTGAGGGCGTAGTTGGGGATAAGCTTGGTGTCGTACAGGACCTGCTTGGTTTTAGGGCAGGTTCTGTGTCCGGCGTCCAGCCATCGCTGTATAGAGGGGCGGTCGTAGGTTTGTCCGGTGGCCAGGATGACGGGATCGCTCATAAGCTCGAGTGAGATGGGGCATCGGAAATCTTCAGGAGGGGCAGCCATAGCCAAGGAAACAGGCAAATTTCTTGGTGAGAGAAAAGCCCTCTCTCTCTCTCTCTCTCTCTCTCACACACACACACACACAGACACACAAGATACCCTCCCTCAAAACCCTCTCTCTCTCTCTCTCTCTCTCTCTCTCTCTCACACACACACACACACACACAGATACCGTCCCCTACTCACAGACCCAGCTTGCAATGTCTGCTCTTGAACACCTCTGTCTGTCTCTCTCTCTCTCTCTCCCCCTCTCTTCTCTCAACCGGCCGTGTGACTATGACTGCACGTGCTCATCAGTGGCCCATTCCCTCTCGTACACAGTGGCAGCAATAATATTGCGTCATTTGCGTACTCTCATCTCTCCCGTTACGTTTTTGACTATTCCTCACCATAGATTAGTGTAAAGGAAGCTTCCTTAACACGTTCCTAATCAAAGTTAAGAGGGCCACTCCATTCTAAAGTAAGCTTTAGGCCTACGTGCGAGCACCATCCACAAGAGTACCCTCAAATGAGCTGCACAAATGCTTCCACCCAACATTATATTAACAACATAAAATTTGAACTAACGTCCTTTAATAAAATAATCAAACTTTCACTTGTGGTTTTCATCGCTAGAATCTCAATCAATCTCCACATTATCTAGCATAAGATATGCGCACTTCTCATCTCTCTGTTTTTGGGTTCTTTTGTGCTCGTGTTCGTGTGTGCTTCCATGCCGCTCTCAACAAGCACTTCTCATCTCTTCGAAGAGCGAGAACTAACCTTTCATCAACAATTTACATACTTGTAGGTGAGAAGAAGAATACACAAAGATGACCAAGTACAAGGAACTCTTCGAGTCAACGGTAATGGCTCCATGTTTTCACATTTGATGACTTAATAGGCTTCAGAGAAATAGATACCATCTAGTACTAATTCCATCCAAGCTAGACAAGTTCATTTCACGTCTCAACTATTGGGGCATCCATGAAACCTTTTCAAGAACTCCTAAGTGACTAATACCAAAAAGATTCTAGAAACATTTGATAGTTTGTTTAGCACATAGACATGCATATTGTGCCTAAGGCATGATTATCTAGCTTTTCGAGTATACCACATGATGTACCAAACATGGAGCTACAAAAGGAGGATTAATACCACATGATGGTTTTAGGCATAAAACATAGAAAACAACATTAAATAAAACAATCCTTGATGTCTTAATTTATCCTAAGTGAGGACTTAAATTAAGCCTAAATTTGTCTTCTTCGATATAAGCAACCATTACTAATCATTTCTATTAATAAATTACAAATGCCAAACAACTTCTTTAAGGGCAAGCATAAATTACAAACATCCCCGCTACTAAGGAAAAAGGAAAGCCACACTCCAACACTAAATACCACAAGGGTTATCACCCTTCTAAATATTTCTTGTTAAAGCATTAAAAAAACTATGAGATAAGCCCCACACTATTTTGTCTGGTTAGAGTGGACACCTTGCATAATTATAAGGAATACCATGCTGCAAGGGTGAGTCACAATCTTCAATGTCTATAGTAGCCAATACTTCTGATTGCTACATAAGTGGCATTAATTGTACACGGGAAATAGTTATTATATTGTAGATTTTGCTAAGTGTAATAAAAGTTAGCAATTTTTATTTTAAAAAAAGGAGCTAGAGAATAATCCCATAAAGGTATGGTTATAAGTGTATAGGACCTATGTAACCAAGTAAGTGTACACAATAGCAATTATTAGACATGGATGTCATGTGTTACACGTGCACTTCTCAAAACGCTTGTGCCTTTCTCACAATCATGTTATGTTCTTTTCCCTCCCTTCACACTATCTCACTCTCACATACATGTAAAGTACCCTCTTTCACTCTATCTCACTCACAAACATAGTTTTTTGGGCCTCCTCTTCTCTTACCCATAGATTTTATCAAGTGAAATAGTTTCACCTCACTAATGAATTATGTCTCGTTAGGGTGCACATCTAGTGCTTTTTAGAGCTTCTAAAACTTCTCAAGACTCTTCTCCTCCAAATATTCTCAAGTTGAGTCCTATGATTCCTCTATCCTATGTTTCTTATGATTTATTTATGGGTTTGTGAAGATTTATTTTTGGGAATATGAAGAGGAAGAGGAAGAAGACACATACCTTAATCTTCATCTTATTCTTCTTCACATGCATGCGAAGAAGGAGAAGAAGAATAAAACACCGTGTTTTTTTTTCTTCTTCATCTTGTGCTTGAATAAGTAGGAAAATAACATAAAGACAAAGAAGGCATGCTTCTTCTCCTTCTTCATGAGCATATGAAGAAGAAGAGGAGGAGGAAGAAAAAATCATAGATTCTTTCCCTTATTCTTCTTGTTTTGTTCATATACACAAGAAGAAGAAAGGCATGCTTCTTTCCCTTAGTCTTTTTGTTTACACGAGAAGAAGAAGGCATGCTTCTTCTTCTTCTTCATAAGCATGTGAAGGAGGAGGAGGAGGAGGAGGAGGAGGAGGAAGAAGAAGAAGAAGAAGAGGAAGAAGAAGGCATATCTTTTTTCCCTTATTCTTCTTGTTCACATGCACAAGAGGAAGAAGAAGGCATATCTTTTTTCCCTTATTCTTCTTGTTCACACGCACAAGAAGAAGAAGAAGAAGCATCCATATTCTTCTTTTTTCCCTTATTCTTCTTGCTCACATGCACAAGAGGAAGAAGAATGTAAGATTCCTCCCCCCAACTTTTGAGATGTACATGTGTAAGAACTGCCCCTTCAGTCTCTTGTAATCATCCCCCCCTCAGAAATGGAAAAAGATCTTGTTTTACCCTGTTTTGGCTTTGAGAGAGAAAATATCTAGAGAGAGGTAATTCAAAATTGATATATTTTTGGATGCAAAAATCCTCCTAAAGTCTAAGATGAATTCCCCTGAAATAGAAGTTCAAAATGAACTTTCCAATATGCATTAGGAATAAATTGAATATGTGTATAAGTGACCTTAGCCTAAGGGTCCACATTTTCTGAAATTTTTGGATTAAGGTCCAAATAAGGTTCCAAAGGGCCAATAGGATTAATCCAAGTGTTGGGATAAGATAAATGCAATGAATAAAAGAAAATATCCCAAAAATGAGTAAATGGTCACATAAGATGAAGAGTTGATTGAGTACAAGGTTTATTAGTTAAAAACTAAGGTATATTAGTAAAAAAAATGAGATATTTAGGTGAAATGATGCATTTTTGACACCTCAGTAAGGTGGGAAACCCACTTGAGCTAGGCGCCTTCTTCATCAACACTGCTTGGGTTTTTTAATTCAAAAAAATGTGATATTTTTATCTCTCCTGGAGCAAACTGGATCAAAAAGGGAGCCAAACTAATCCAAATCTTGTCCAAATTGGGTCAAACTAAAGCTAGAAGGCTCTAGAACCCAGTTGGACTTTGTTAGTGGCCTCCCTCACCTATAAATAAACCCTCATTCCTTTGTATTTTCATCTTGGAGCTATACCATGCCTGTATTATCCTCAAAATTAGTATATTTCTATTATCCCAAGGACTTGCTTGGGGGCTTCACTTCTAGCCAAAGAATCAAGCCTATTTTAATGGTTTTTTTTCAATTATCTCAATGATTTTCTTCTTCTCAACCCCTCTCAAGCTTGAGAAGCTTTCAAAGCAATGGTTCTTTCTTCAAATCAAGCTTTTCAAAGATTCATAATGTCTAATTAGAATTATGTTAATCTTTATGCTTAATTATAATATTTTCTTTAAGAAAATCTCTCTCTTGAAAAGATTAATTATCTTTATGGTTAGATCCTTAGTAAAAGGATGATTTTCAATGATAATCTCTTGTTTCAATCCAAACTCTAGGCTTGATGGGCTAGAGAATGAGATTAGATATTTTCATGATTTTTAATTTAGTAAAAATGATGGTTAATTTCTTTTAGCTTGATTATGAGTAGGAAAAATCACATTAACTCATTCTAAATTGAAAGAGGATTATACTAACAATTTTAGAAATGAGGAATGGTTATTTTAGTTTAAGAGAAATAATCATAATTATGCTTATAATTATGGCTATAATTGCTAAGTATGCATAATTTAATTTTAAGTTTAAAAGAGGAGTTTCTATCATATTTTCATTACAAGTTTTCAATTCAAATACAAAATTGAATATTATCAGTAATTGCAGTGAAGCTATGGTAAAATTTATCAAAAAAAAGATAAATCTTAAATTTATGCATATTTTGAATAAAGCAAAAAGAGGAATTCCTATTATATTCTAGGTTTAGATATTTTATGCAAAAAGAATGGTTTTTATCATATTCATGGAAAATACTTTTTAGTATTTATGTATAATTAATTAATTAAGAGAAAAGATAATTTTTTGATAAATTTATTTTTATGCATAAGAATTTAGATGTAAAAAGAGGAATTCCCATGATATTCAAGATCGAAACAATTAAATGTTAAAAGAGGAATTTTTGGCATAATTTAAAATATGAGTATTTATCAAAAGTGGAATTCTGAGTATTATCATATTTATTAAGAAATATGGGTAGAACTGATTTTGTAAATCCCATGAATCTTTTATTAAAAAAGAAGAATATTGAATATATCTTATTTTGAGAAATTTGAGAAAGAATTTGAAAATTATCCATTGAGAAAACTTGGATAATTCTTAATTAGAAAAGGGATTTTGGAATCCTGGGAGGATCACGGATCCAATAAGTAAACGAAAATTTAGATTTAGTCTTCATTAATGAAGCTTAAGGAATGAAAACATAATACATAAATGCCCTTTTTGAGTTTTTACTATAAAATTTTGATAAGGTTCATTTTTCCTTTTTTAACCTTCAACAACACTCTGATACTTAGATTTAATGGGATCGAGAAAAAGTTGCCTTTAATTAAGCCAAGCAATTGGCAGAAACTTAGAAAAGTTCTATCAGTATCGAAAACAGAGTAACCGTACTATATGGATGTGATGTGATGTGGAACTGAATAGATGTAAATGGATGTGATGTGATGTGATGTGGATCTGAATAGATGTAAATGGATGTGATGTGATGTAAATGGATGAGATAAGATGTGATGTGGATGGATGTAGAAGAATGCGGAATAATGAGAAATGACGTGGAACAATGTGGAAAGATGGGAATTGTTGTGGAAACTGTAATTGTATATGAAACCTATTTTTAAAAGACTGTTTTATGTCAAGAATGTTGGGAAGCATTTTGATTATCTTGTAGATTAAGGTCCTAGGTGATAAGGTTGCAAAAGAATTAACGGCTGTGCCTCTTAACGGCTGTGCCTCTTAACGGGAAAAAAAATGTTGGTCTCTATGATCCAAGTGCAAGTTCCTCCCTTGACCCAGCCATGTGACCTGCGGGCTCAGTCGGAATGAAAAAGGGTAATTTAAGGCTCTTGATTCCAAACTTAGAACCCATTAATGAAGAGCCCAGAGCAGAGGAAGGGTTTGTAACCCTAGATGAACGGGATAATCTACCAAGAGAAGCGGGTGAAGTGGAAGACCGCCTGTACACCAAAAAGGACATCGAGCAAATGATCAATCATCCCACGTTCTTATAGGACATGGAACTCTTAATTCTACAAAGGCGACTAATGATGAGCCATTCCAGAATGAAGTGGCCGGACCGTCCCATAGACCGGAAATGCCTAGAAGAGCCAACATAGGAAGAGGATGAGGTCTAGGTAAGGGGGGAGTAGTTACTCAAAGACCAAGGGCGGATCCAACCATAGATCTTAATGCGGCCACAAGGATGGATTTGTTGAATATGGATGCGGAAATGGGTCGAGGAATGGTGAGGGAATTAGGCACTGCTCTAGAATCCCGACCCTCCCAAATAAAGCCACACATCATTTCAAAGCTCATTCAAAAATTCTTTGAGGATAAGGATCCCATTCAACATGTAGAGATCTTTGAGTCCACGTGCGAAACCTGTGGACTAGTCAGTACGTAACAATGATTCATGCTTTCTCACTAACCCTAGAAGGAAAAGCGCATCAATGGTTCCGAACCCTCAAACCCAAAGATAAGGTTAATATCACACGGCTCAAGACTGTGTTTGTGCCTAGCTTTACCACAGAAGTGGTGATGACAGATGGAGTCCGGTGGCATAGCTACACAACATTAAACAAAAAGAAATGGAGTCAATGCGAGATTATGTGTCTCGGCTAAAGCACTTAAGTTCAAGGTGCAAACTATGGGAAATGCTAACTGATGATCAGTTATTGCCTTACTTCCAGAGAGGCGTTAGAGACCACAAGATGCTTGATTATCTGGTATTAGCTCGACCAGCTACTTTGGATGCATGTTGTAAACTGGCAATTAAATATGAAGACAATATGTTGGAATTGCCACAACCAAAAGATGTCAAAATATCTTTGGTAGCAACAACTTCGCGGGTTTCGAGTCACCAAGAAATTGGAACTTAGAGCAAGTAAGTCAGAAACATGATTGTGGTTGAACTGAGTAATGCTATACTGGAAAAATTGAAGGTAAAGGATGGAAGAGAAACATCGGGGTATGGACATACCCATCTTTACCCCCGTAGAGAATTGGTGTGGTGCTCTATGTGCAGATTGAATCACACTACCACCAAATGCCCACAGTTAAGATCAAGGCCACTACTCTATTGTGCACACTATGTAAAATTAGGGAATCATGACACCTCCATGTGCAGATATCCAAGGCTCCAAATAGTAGCACAGTTGCCGGCACCTAGAGCTCCATTGGCCTTACCAGCACCACTTATGCAAATCACTGCAGTTGTAGGACAGCCAAACTCTTCTTATTTACCTAGGGGGATGTTTTGGGCACAAGACACATCACCTCTTCTGCCACTTGTTCTACCACCACAACTACCACAAGCTAAAATCAACCAAGTATTGATTGAAGAGCCATCAGAAGATATGGATATGGTGCATGAAGTAGAACTCAGTACTATGAGGAAGCTGCGAAGATTGCACCATAATTCTATGTCCTATAGAATAACACACTTGTACCTGTGTTTCAAACCACGGTACAGTGGAAGGGTAAGGGCATAAACTCAAATATGAGGAGAGGACCGCTACAATGTTTTGGCTGCGGTGGACCACACCGAATCGCTGAATGTCCAAACAAGAATGTGGTTCATATGCACCAACCCCAACAATTGACTGCTCCACCCAATGACATGCTAGTACTTACTTGTACTAAATGTGGGGTTGATCATTTGATCAAAGATTTTCCATACCGCGCAAGTGGTTCAACTTCCACTTCTAACCAGGCCACCATTCGGACCATTAGTATGTAGCTTGGAAACATCAAGCCACTCAATGTCCTGACACGAGCCCAGGCCCAAGTAGGGGACAAAGGGAAGAACCTAGCAGATGCAACCACTTCTAGAATAGGCAAGAGAAGGATGACACCAGGGTCACAATCCAAGATGGATCTGAAGAAGATACAAGTTCTTATATGAGAAAATTATTTCGAAATTCGGCTGCCCATTAGTCAACGATCGCGGTTCACATTTCATTAATGAGGTGATTGATCACTTACTTGCTATATTCCTAGTAGTCCACTGGAAGTCATCACCTTATTATCCATAGGCTAATGGTCAAGTGGAGAGTACAAACTAGATTTTGTGTACTATCTTGATAAAACGTTGGAAGCAAGTCAAACGGATTGGGAGCATAAGCTAATAGCAACCTTATGGGCATACCGAACATCGTATAAGATACACTCCCTTCCATCTAGCTTATGGTGTTGAGGCAGTAATGCCAATGGAATACTTAGTTCCAAGCTTGAGAATTGCAGTGCAAGAACGTTTGACGAAAAATGCATTAGCTTGATGAGACCAAACTAATTGTATCGCATGGACTTATGGTCGAAAAACTACAAAGAAAACATTGGTTCGACAATAACTTAAAACAAAAAGAACTGGAAATGGGGGACCTTGTCCTCATGTATGGTGTAGGGAGCACCATAAAAAAGAAACTCAAGTACAGAGGTCTACGACCCTTCTGAGTGTTCGAGATCACACCTCAGGGGTTGGTTAGAATTGAGATAATTAAGGGCATACAAATGGAGGGTTACGTCAATGGGAGAAAACTTAAAAAATATTTTGGATCACTGACCCAAGAGATGCTCTTGCAAGAACATCTCTTAAAACAATGGAAGGAGCTTGCAAAAGAAAAAATCCAGCAAGCTCAAGAAAAGGCTAAGGCAAGGGAGGCCAAGGCCAACAGATACTCTAGAAGAGAATGTTGCATGTGAACATGGCTTCACTAACTCTCCTATAGGGACAAAGATGAACTAAACATTGAGCTAGCACGACTCACGGTAGGACTCTATACAGCTAAATGTCATGCAATGAGCATTGCATTGATAGATATGGGATCAAGTCATAACCTGATCTCATATGAGACATGGGTAGCCTTAGATAAACCACACCTTAAAACCACCAATGCACAGGTACGCAGTGTGCACTTGACAACTACGAAAGCTGAGGGATTTCTAAGTGTTAATGTTTCCATCAGAAATAATTCCTTGGTTGGAAAGGTGTTTGCCATTCCTGCAGGTTCGATGGAGGAGGAAATGATCCTAGGACAATCTTGGATTTACGCTAGTAACTGTAATATCCAATGGGAAAAGAGGACAACATTGCTGAACGAGGGCAACAATGTCATTTCTGTAACCTTATGGAGTCCGAAAAAACACAGGGAAGCAGGCCATGATTGAGGTTATAGAACCACCAAGCACGGTGATATCAGCTCTCAGGAAGCGAAAAAGGCATCAATTCTGCAATCCCTATGCAAAAAGCAGCCTAAGTCACAGGGTACACAGCAGTGGGTGCCTAAGGGTCAACTTGGAAACCAGCTCTAAGGATGAGAAGGACGTCAATCAACAAGAAAGGTTCAAAGAGGAGACAAGGGACGTCAATCAACAAGAAAGGTTCAAAGAGGAGACAAGGGACATAAATGTTCTTCACAGGTAAGTTGGCGGTACTCCAAACAAAACAGCACTCCATAAAGCCTTCGTAAGCAATGGGTTCGAAAGGACTTACTAATGGCACAAGCTTATTACCAAGGCAATACAACAGTATGGGTGCCCAAACTCCACCCAGGGGCCACCGTTTTGCAAACACCTCTGAATACAAAGAAAAGGGCAATAAAGACATTCAGAACCAACTCCGAACAAAAACCAATGCTAGGAGTGCATAATCACTGGTGTGGAGGAAGAAGCTAACCCAACAAGATGGGTTAAATATAACAAAACCAATACCTGTAACCACCTTGATCAAGGAGCTGGACAAGGACATTGAAAGGAAGAAAAAGAAGGTGCAACAAGTAGACACTGATACAAACCCCAATCCATAGGACTCAGTAGAAACACTCTTCAGTTGGGTAGAAGGAAGAATCAAGCACTCTCACACCACGAAGTTAAGACGCCTGCAACAACACTTGCCCCACCAGAAGTGCCAAAGTACCACCTTGGTTGCCATCGCAATAAAACGATAAAGGTATCCATTACTCAAAAAATGGATACAAGGTAAAAATGAGTAGCATTCACTACATCCAATCTTGAATGCATGGTTGAGTGTCTGAGCATGACTAGAAATGTAGGGTATCAATCTTGCACACACATGGTCTAAAAAGGTCCACACCGTGAACTAGTCTTAAAAGCTTCATGCCGTGAACACCTACAGTTCACGCCGTGAACACCTACAGTTCACGACGTGAACTGGTCTTAAAAGCTTCACGCCGTGAACTGGTACAAAAGGCTTCATGCCGTGAACTAGTTCAAAAGGCTTCACACCGTGAAACGGTTACTTTTTCTTGACAATCGTAGGAAAACACGTGGCATTCTTCATTAAGGCCATCGCCTAGTCTGACGGCTGTGCCATAAAATAAAAAATCCTTCCTCTTTCGTCATTTTGCATTCCGTTGTTCATTGTGTGTGCATCGCGCATCGAGCCTTCCTCTCATCGCCTTCCTCCTCACTTCTTCGAGTACAAAATTGACACATACGGGTTTGAGGTGGGAGCTTGGGCCTTTCCTTTGCGTTTTCTTTCCTTTCATGTGTTCAAATCCTTTCTTTGTAAAATTACTAAAATTGTAATCATTGATTGCCCTTGTGTCGAACAAAGTCTTTTGTTATCATCCTTGCACAAACCCGCTTTGCGGTTCAATAAAATCATGCATTCATTAAATCAAATTTATCAAAAACAAAACCTTACTAATTCACGACTAAGAGCAAAAACGTGAAATTTTACGACTAAGAGCCAAAAACCTACAATCTCACGGAATTCCATCTTACGAAACCAACTTTCTAGGGTTTATCCCATCTCACGAGACTACCATTTCACGTACTAACTTTCACGAAATTCCATCTCACAAAACTAACTTTCATGGGTTTTCCCCATTTCATGAGATTACCCTTCACGGCCTGCACTTTCACGAATTTTTCCTTCACGGCTTTAACACCTGCACTTTCACGGTGCTTAACCCAATCACGAGAATTCAAACCCTATCATATCACAGCTCTTATACCCCGTTTTTTGCTCACACCACTAACACACTTTCCATCAAAATTAACCTTGATACCATTTTTTTTTAAAAAAAAGAGAAAAAGAAATCAACAAGGCGAGGCACATGCCCCCACTAGTCTATGGACCGACCTTTTTCTCAATGTACAGATGTCGACCTTAGCAACATCCGACCCAGAAGCCGCAACGACTCCCACCAGAAGAAAGAATGCAACTAGCACTCCTGACAGAACAACCAACACTGACTGTTGTGCAAAAATGCAGGAAGGACAAGCTGTGCTCATGGAGACTAAAGAGATAATGAAGGAGATCAAGAGAGGAAGGAAAAAGAAGACTGAAAAAAAGATGAGGGAATCATACCAGATCGCTGAAGAAACACAAAGGATTGAGGCCGAAGTAGCTCAAGAAATAAAGTCGTACCAAGAAGTACTAGGACAACAGGAAGCCAGTATCAACAGCGAGGCAACACATTAAGAGAGGATGAAAGTATAGCACATGACTCCTCTTCAAAGCCCAACACAATTAATCTTCAAGAATTTGTCTCTCTTAAATAATTCCACAATGTTAGACACACCTACGGGGTTACAGACAGAGCCTAAACCAGAAGCCTTGCTAGTAGAGCCCCAAGGACTCGAAGAAGCTACATCGCTCCCAGTGCAACTCACATCATAAGAGACATTGGATACAGGAAAACGACCACGGGCTAAAGATACACCAAGTCCCAGAGCAAAAGGAGACATCTGGAGGACGAGGAGGTGATACCAGAACGATCCTTCCTCCACAATTTGGATTATGAAAGATTCTTTCAAGAAACTGTGAAGGGACTGGACGAGCTCCTGAATTTTCCACAAGATAGATTGGAAGGGGCCGCAGCCCCACAAGTGCTTTCCTTTGGGAGCAAGAACAACGGGTATGGCGGTGCCAACTCCTCACGACCCACATGCTGCATGATTGCAATGCCACACTATGGAAACAGGTTCAAGAGGCAACCAGCCAAGTACAGACATTGCAAGAACACCTCTCACAGCGATAGAAGCAACCCATAAGGATGTGATCCTAAAGAGCTTAAAGGCGACCAAAGAGCAGGAAGCCAGATACCAAGTGCTAGAAAATAATAATCTAGTTCTAAGCCAAACAATTGTGCAAAGGATTAAAGAGAATACAGATTTGAAAGCGCAGCTGAGCAAGCCAAAGAGCAACTTCAGAAGGAAGTCATGCATAACTAGGAGCAAGCAGCTATCCATGCTCACTAGGTATTACAGGAGCTTAAGCACACTTCCCTAGCCAAGGAAGAAGAGCTACAAGGCCAACTCCATACACTATCCTTAACTCTAAAGGAAGCAAAAAACAGAGTGAGTCAATTACAACAAGAAAGAGAATAGATCAACAAAGCAAATGCCGAGAAGATTAGAGCACTCAATGATACCATCAACACCGATTAGTATGATATGCAAAGAATGATGATTACACACCAAGAAGCTATGGTGCATGTCACACAGAAGCTACAAGAAAGTTAAAAATTGGATGCATAAAGACTTCAAAGGATTACAGAGGCTCATGGAAGAGAGGCTACCACTAGACGAGCACAAGACGAAGCAACACGACGCTTTGAGCTGGATGCTACCAAGATGGTCAGGGAAAAAATTATTTAAACCTTCTCATCACCAAGGACTCGCGCATCCAAGAGTTGGAATGCTAACTAGCCATCCAAGAACAAAGTCAATGATAAGAACCCACAGACGAGATGTGCGTACTCTTGGAGCGTGCCTCGGAGATAGGTCAGTGCCATTAACTCCTCGGGACCCTCCTCAAACTCTGACTCTCTTTTTGTCTACACTAACCCTCTCTTTGCATCAATATGATATAAACCTTTCTGAGGACCTAAGCCTAGGAGAACTAACACTCATTAAACAAAACACTGAACGTGATGTTGATCCCACCATCATCATGGAAATTTTTTGGGGGGATGTAGTATTAACTGATCCTCAAGATATTTACTTTTATCCCTTGCACCCAATTGTTCTCAACCTTTGTAGTTGGTGTCGGGTGCTCCAGAACTCCAAAATCCTAGACAATAGTGTCGATAAATTAGACATGTTTATTCCAGATGATATTCTTGACACACCGGCCAACTATGAGGTTGTAGCCCAAAGTTATCAATGGATCATAAGCCATGGGTGGCTAGAGGTATATAATACTCACCAGCACTTAAATCTATGTGAATCCTCTTTATATCATCCTTTTGGTATTCTAAAACTATATCATAATATCTACAAACATCTAGAAGCCATGTTAACCAATGTTCTTTATACTTTTGATAAAACACATATTGAGTATCCTAACATAAATTGGGAGGATATAACTGAGCTCCAAGACTTTATGAAGCTCCACAAACCTAGCCACCCACCCGCAAGTTCAAGCCATGGTCAGGAAGAATCTTCAAGTTCATCATTTAACCCTACTTAACTCGTATATTCTAATGTCGCCACCAATAAATTACTTAATCCATATCCAAATACTCCGCCTACTAACAAATCTCAAGCGGACTGTATTTTTTCTACTCTCCCTTCTCAACCATTAGAATTTCCCACTAACACTCTCGCCCCTGAGGAGGTACCGGCACCTGACCCGTCTCCCTCACGGCAAACTCAGGAGGTATGTCACATTCTCCCACAAGACATCATTGAATCTTTTACTAATGATACAATTCTTGAGTCCTTGTCTGTTTTGCTGCAGAGTATGAAGGATTCATAAGATCCGGGAATTCGCTACTAAAACCAAAACTCATGTTCAAGGTGTTAATGCAAATAACACCCTTTGAACCAACTCGACGGATTTTACCAGAAGAATACTCAGATGTCACACCAACGAAGCAACCCTATGTACCGTACCCTCTCTGAGCACCTCAATCGGAATTAGAAGAGCTCTTGCCTTTGGCTGGAGAGGGCACTTTATGGTCTAACATGGCATGGCACCCCAAGCTAGCAAATCCATAATTGGTCGATTTGTGTTGGAAATAAGAATTACGACATTTATGATCAATTATTGCTTTTGCCCGGTCGCCGCGCAGGCCGAGGAAGGCTCATCCACCAGTCCACACAAGAGGGGGGTATACAGCACAGATGATGCAAACCCCAAGCTGGAGGATTTTGGAATACAGCCAAATTGGAGAAAAGAGTGCCTCACAATCCCGAAATATAGCCATGAATATATGTGTGCACCCCCAACTCAAAGAATAGATCCCTTGAACATGCCACTGAAGAGAAGATGGACACCTTTGAAGTTTCAAGAGGCAAAGCAATGGGATTCACATGTATGTTATAACTTCCCCATCTTCATGCCAGCCACATTTACTAATATAGGAGAGCAAAGGAAGCAGATGCTGAATTGGATACAGGCATGACATCGTATCTTGGACCCGACAATAGTGGCCAGCGTTCGATTCCTAAAATTGCTTGCAGTCCTGATAGATCAACCTAAGGAAAGGTGTGATAGTTTGGTGTTGAGCAGCTAACAGCTCGATATGAATCAAGGACCATGTGACAGAGGCATGATGTTGTATTATCATCATTTAAGGTGTCTGCCAGCCTATTTGCATGTCACATTCGAAGACATGGTCGACACTGGTTTATGGAGATCACACGCTGCATTCAGAAGAACCCTCAAAAAGCTTCAGTCACGCTGTAACTTCTATCATACGAGTTCAACAACGAGGTCTTTCGACCTAAGTAATATGTTCTGAGAACAGAACCTACATCAGGTAGGGGGGATGTTAATCCCATTTTGGATTAACAAATATACTCCTCCATTTGAGGACATTAATTAAGTGTCATGTAAAGGTACTATAAAAGTTATACATTATGAGATATTTGTTAATCCCATTTTGGATTAACAAATATACTCCTCCATTTGAGGACATTAATTAAGTGTCATGTAAAGGTACTATAAAAGTTATACATTATGAGATATTGGCCACCCAAGGCCTTAGTTAAGTAAGTTTGGGCGCCCAAGTGTGAATAAGGGCCAATTGTATATAAGGCATTTTCTCATAATGAATGGACACAATCCCCCTTTGTGCTATTGAGAGCTCTTGTTTTTGTCTTGAGAGAGTTGAGAGAGAGAATTCTAGCACTTGTGCCTCCTCTATACTTGTATGTTGCATGCTTGTGTTGAGGAGTGAGAGAGAGTGATTGCCTTATGTGGTGGTGTGAGCGACTCTACGGTGACAGCGTGGAGGTGGAACTTGGAGGATTGGAGCTTCTCAAGTGAGCTTGGAGACCTCAAGGGACACAAGTTCGAAGCATTGGTAAGTGCCCTATGATAGTTGTGTTCTATTGCTCTTCCCTAAGGTGAATGCATTGAGTTCCCTCTTGGAGTTGTGGTAGACATAACACTCTTAGATGTAGTAAGAAGAAGAAAAGGAAGCCACACTTCTTTCTTCTTATGCTTAAAGAATGAGAAAAAGGAGACAATGTTTATGTGAACTTTTCATATGAAAAAGAAGACAATGTTTATGTGAACTTTTCATATGAAAAAGAAGACAATGTTAATGTGAACTTTTCATATGAAAAAAATGTATACATATATAAAACGATCATGTATATTCCCAAACCATCTTTTACTACCCTCTAAATGCAGGTGTTATGGCAATTTTCTGAAGAGTAAGACCTGTGGGAAAAGTTATAAACCTCCTTTCCTACCACTCTCTCTAAACAAGCTGTGTGGATAGCCTCCTTAGTGTAGGGTAGTGGGATCACAATCATAGCCACATTAACCATTTTTAGGTTCATTCATCTCATAATCATGATTGGGGACATGCACTCCATGTGTTCTATCTCTATTAACCACTCTGTAGGTTAACATGGTTTCACCCGCCCGACCTACACACTTTGCCATCTTACCCGCACAAATGGGCACTTGCTCTTAATGTCAAATAAGGAAAGTCTAAGGACTTCATGTATATACTTTCTTAAGACTAGTAATTGAGGTCAAACTATTTTTAAGTTTGGCTGACCTAGTGTGAAAACTAGTCACTTGTACATAAGCCATGTTTTATAATAAGCATTCCTTTACAATAGTTTACTTGTGAGCTCTCCTCTTACCTCTTTTTTCTTGCTTCTTGTATACTATTGAATCTTGCTTGCTTGATGGATGCTTACTAGTAGATAGGTTTGGTTGTAGTAGCTTGTCTTCTTGCATTAGCTTTGTCTTCATACAAGCTTTATTAGTAGATAGGTTTGGTTGTAGTAGCTTGTCTTCTTGCATTAGCTTTGTCTTCATACAAGGTTTATTAGTTAAAAACTATGAGATATTAAAAAATGAGATATTTTGCTATAATAAGGAGACTTTAAGGAGGAGCCTATTTCACACATGTGAATGAGTTTTTAAATAAAAAATATTGAGATATTTTTTTATCTCTCCTCTCTCCTGGATTAAACCAAATAACAAAGGGAGCCAAACTGATCCAAATCTTGTCCAAATTCAGCCAAACTGAAGCTGGAAAATTGTAGAACTTAGTTGGACTCAGTTAGTGGCCTCCCTAACCTATAAATAGACCCTCATTCTTTTGTATTCTCATCTGTGAACTATACCATGCCAGTATTACATTAAAATAATGATATTTTCTATTATCCTTTAAAAATCCTCTACATTTTGGAGAGATTGGAGCTTCTCTCTCTCTTCAATCTTCCTTGGAGCTTTCCTCTCAACACACTAACCAATTGATTAGTTGGGGGCTTCTTCTAAGATAGAGAAGCAAGCAAAAACAAGAGGTAAAGTGTAATTTTATGGTTTTTCTCTACTATTCTCAATGTTTTCACTTTTCAACCTCTCTCAAGCTAGAGAAGTTTCTAAATTAAGTGTTTTTAATGCAAATCAAGCTTTTCTTAAGAGTTGTATATTATGCTTAATTAGGATTGCTTAATTAGGATACTTTTTATGTTTATCTCTCTCTCCCAAAAAGAATGGTCATTCCTATGACAAATTCTCTATTCAAATGATGCTTCTCATTGATAAATTCTCAATTCACAAATCAAACTCTAGGCTTGTGAAGCTAGAGGTTAAGAAAGTGGCTTTTTATACTTTTATGCTTCTAAAATTATGATAATCTTATGATTTAAATCCATAAATTAGATTTAAGTCTAGAAGATAGTTATATTATCATAATTGTATTACTAAGTTTATTCTTTTAAAAAATATTAAAAATTATTAGTAAGAGCAGTGGAGCTATGGTAAAAATTTTAAGAAATTGATACATAATTCATTCTTATGCATAAGGTGAAAAGAGGACTTCCTACCATATTCTAGGATTGGTCATCCTATGCTAAAAGAATGATTTTCATCACATTCAATGGAAAACTAATTTTTTAAGTTTTAGCATAGGATTGGTCATCCTATGCTAAAAGAATGATTTTCATCACATTCAATGGAAAACTAATTTTTTAAGTTTTATGCATAATTAAGAAAAGAGAAAATTATGGTAATTTTATTTAAATGATAAAAGAGGAATTCCCTTGACATTTGGAATTCAATCATTTAAATGGGAAAAGCAAAATTCTTAGCATATTGGAATTAATGGATATTTTATTTGAATTTAAAGAGAAAATTTAGATAAATTTATTTTATGCATGGAAAAATTTAAATGATAAAAGAGGAATTCCCATGACATTTGGAATTCAACCATTTAGATGGTAAAAGTAGAATTCTTGGTATATTAGGATAATGGATATTTTTATTAAAGAAAAGAGAAAATTTAGATAAATTTATTTTATGATAAAAGAGGAATTCCCATGACATTTGGAATGCAATTAATTAAATGTAAAAAGAGGAATTCCCATGATATTTGAGATCGAAGAAATTAAATAAAAAAAAGAGAAATTTTTAGTATAATTCAATTTATGAATATTTATCGAAAGTGGAATTTTGAGCATTATTGGGAAATATAGGTAGAATTGATTTTTGTAAATCCCATGAATTCTTTTATTCAAAAGAAGAATATTGAATATATTTCACTTGGGGAATTTGAGAAAGAATATGAAAATAGCCGTCTCGAGAAAAAGAACCTTTACCTAAGGAATTGGTAAAAATTTAGAAAAAGTCCCATCGTCTCAGTATTGAAGTAGAAAAAGCTACTAAATGGGAATGAGATGTGATAGGATGTGAATGGGATGTGATAAGATGTGAATGGGATGTGATAGGGATGTGATAGGATGTGAATGGAATGTGATAGGATGTGGTGTGATGTAAATGAATAAGATGAGATGTGAAGTAAATGGATGTGGGTGTGAATGATGAGATGAGAATGATATTGAGCTGTGAGGTTATGTGAAAGGATGAGATATAAAGTAAATGGATGTGGATGTGGATGTGAAAGAATGTGATGTAAATGAATGCGGATGTGAATGATGAGATGAGAATGAGATGTGAGGTTATGTGAAAGGATGAGATGTAAAGCAAATGGATATGGATGTGTATGTGAAAGAATGTGATGTAAATGAATGTGGATGTGAATGATGAGAATGAGATGTGAGGTTATGTGAATGATGAGATGAGAATGAGATGTGAGGTTATGTGAAATGATGTGATGTGATGTAAATGGACGTGGATGTGGATGTGATAGGATGTGATGTGATGTAAATGTATGTAGATGTGGATGTGATAGGATGTGATGTGATGTGATGTAACAGGATGTGGATGTGGATGTGATAAGATGTGATGTGATGTAAATGGATGTGGATGTGGATGCGATAAGATGTGATGTAATGTAAATGGATGTGGAATGAGATGTGATGTGATGTAAAGGGAATGTGGATGTGAATGGATGTGATGTGGATGTGGTGTAATGTAAAGAGATGTGAGTGTGATGTGATGTAAATGGATGTGGATGTGAATGTGATGAGATGTGAAGTGATAGGTGTGAATGTGAATGAAGGGATGGATGTGAATAGTCGTGCATGTGAATGACTCGATGGATGTGGATGAATGAGATGGGATGTGTATGAATGAGATATGATGGAGATAGATTTGGATGTGATGTAATATGGATAGAATGTATGTGATGGGATGGTGATAAGAATGTATATGATGGATATGAATAGATGTGAATGGATGTGATATAAATGAATGGATATGAATGGATGTGAATGGATGTGATATAAATGAATGTGATGAATGTGAATGGATGTGATGTGAATCGGGATAGATGTGAATGGATGGGATGTGATGTGAATCCGGATAGATGTGAATGGATGAGATGTGATGTGAATCCGGATAGATGTGAATGGATGAGATGTGATGTGAAATGGATGTGATGTGAATCCGGATAGATGTGAATGGAGGAGATGTGATGTGAAATGGATGTGATGTAAGTCGGGATAGATGTGAATGGATGAGATGTGATGTGAATCAGGATAGATGTGATGTGAATCGGGATAGATGTGAATGGATGAGATGTGATGTGAACTGGATGTGATGTGATGTGATGTGGATCGGGGTAGATATGAATGGATGAGATGAGAATGAATGTAATGTGATGAGATGTGGACATGGGTAGATGCGAATGGATGAGATGTGATAAGGATAAATGTGGATAGATGTGATGAGATGGAATATGATGTGATTGGATGAGAATGGATGAAGGACGATGAGAATACATATGATTGGATGAGAATGAATATAATGAGATGAGATGTGGACATGGGTAGATGCGAATGGATGACATGTGATGAGATGTGGACATGGGTAGATGCGAATGGATGAGATATGATAAGGATAAATGTGGATAGATGTGATGAGATGGAATATGATGTTGGATGAGAATGGATGAAGGACGATGGGAATACATATGATTGGACGTGGATTAAGAAATGTAGATTGATGTGAAACAATGTGGAAAGACGAGAGTTCGTTATAGAAACTGTATTTATGACCTGTTTTTAAATAACTGTTTTATGTCAAGAATGTTGGGGAAGCATTTTAACCGTCTTGTGAATGAGGTCGTGTGGAGACCTAAGTGATAAAGTTGCAATAGCTGACAGAGAGTCAATGGAGGACGTATCGCATAGCAAGGTCAGCCGAGGTCTTGACCAGCCTCGGTTCGATTTAAATGGTGAGCTTCCGGTACGGTGGATGAGGGACCAAGGAAGCAGCCTATGAGTGAAGCGCTAGGTGACCTGCGAAGGATCCTAGAGGGTGCTGACCATACGGTGCTCGGGCTCTAGGTCGCTGAAAATACCCACGCGTGCGTCGACGAAGAAAATGGAACAAGGTGTTAGAGTTGTTTTTTGAACTCAGGCATGGATGTGGTTGATTGACCTTGCTGGTCCTCAACGGATGAGTCCATGGCTCTTTTATATGGATCTGTTCGTTGATCTTGCTGATCTTCAATAGAGAGTCCATCTGGATTTTCTTATGTGATTATATTACCGGGTACTATGAGCTAGGAACTATTGAAAAGGCCCCTGAGTGAACAGTTGGTGAGCGTTCTGGTAACCAATAATGCCATAGGTACACCGATGAAGGAATGATAGAGGAAATTAGAATTCAACCAGATATTTTGGAGGAAATTAGAATTCAACCAAATATTTTGGAGGATTATGATCAGTGATACTATGCTTTCATTAAAAGATTGTTTCAAAGATAGCTGAATCTATGAAAAAGGCAATTTCATATTGGGTGTGTAAATGGTGTGACTATCTTGAAGTTTGCATGAAGCGTCGCCTAGGGAGCCTGGGAACTCTTTTCCCTGGTACCCGGGGACAAAACATAACCAAATTCCTAAATGGATCCTATCACTACAGTGGTTGGCCGGTTGGCTAAGCCATGGGATTGGATGGGGTTAGGCTGGACTGATGGATCCCTAAAATGAGACTCAATTCTATTATGGTATGATAGATGAATTAAATCCCGGATAGTCTTTGTTCTATGGAAAAGAATCAACGGTTGTGCCTCTTGATGAGGAAAAAAGCATTGGTCTCTATGATCCAAGTGCAAGTCTTTTGCTAGATCTGACCATGTGACTTACGGGTTCGGTCGGATCAGTTCGGTTAGTTAAGGCTCTTGTCTACGTTAGAATAAAAATATCCTGGAGGAATCGCCCGTGCTTTCTAGGCGAGGGAAGTTTTTCCGAGTTTGGTTTTGGAAGAGCCGAGGGATTAATTCGAATATCCGTGGTTGGGTGAGGCCCCGAGTAAGAGGCTCTGCCCTGCACAAGAAGTGCTACTTCCGCTGCTAGCACCCCCAAATTCGTTGCACGAAGGGGGCAGGGATCTTTCAGCTGGTATCAGAGCGAATTGGCTAAAGTGGATCAATCGAGAAGCCAAAAATGTCAAAAATTTATGAAGTAGCAGTAAAAGGTTGTAATTGTGTGATGAAATTCATATAAATTGATATTCAGAATGAAGATTCATAAATAGGTAATTGGGTCTTTAGATGGAAGTACCACAATTGTATGGAATCCCTGACTTGCTTGAGGCCTAGACATGATGGTATTTACCTTATTATTCCTAGGACCATGACTACCCGTATATACCGAGGGTATAACTGCAGCTCTTTACTGGCAGTATATACAAGTAAATCTAAGACCTTGAAATTATAAGCAAAAATGCTATCCAGATGATGAATTCGAATGCTGGTTGATATGATTTTAGAATTCTGATTGAGAATTGATGAGTTGATTTGGATTCTAATTGAAAGATAATGATTCTTGAATTCTAGTTGAAAGAGGATAAGATGAACAAAGCCACAATGAGAATGAATGGGACAAATCCCAGTAATGAGACGATAGTAACTGGAATGACGATTGTGACTTCAGCAAATCACTATGAGATTAGTGGATTGTGTTGACAGATTGCTGCTGTTTGACCCTTGACCCAGTGGATCTAATTAAGGGATGACAAATTGAAAACCTGTATAATTGAAATTCCATAGGAGGAATGATCAGATGGAATTTTCGGTCTGATGGACCATTACTGTGTTAAAAATATGAATGAATTATTCTCTGATAATGAGTTCTTTATGTTCTTCTATTAGAAGGGATCTTTATCCCATGATTCTGTGGGGGGCTGACCAATCTAAAGAACCCCAGAATCAGTTGGATCTAAAGTTGGATTTGAATTATAAATAAAGGGACTTAACAAGAATTTCCGTATTGATAGGATCATGGATCGAGGTCGTCGTGGTAGGAATGATAATCCCCAACTCGATGAGGAAGAGCTCGACTTGGATGTTCGTAAAACTCTTCATAGATCGTAGCCTGGACCTTTCAAGGGTGAAGGAGAAAACTTGGGCGAAGCTATGGAGAAGTGGATCGAAGCAATGGAAGAGTACTTTGATGTCACCGGGTACAATGAGAAGAGCAAAATGGCTCTTGCAAGGCTGAAGATAGTAGAAACAGCCAGAGTGGCTCTTGCAAGGCTGAAGATAGTAGAAACAGCCAGAGTGGCATGGAGAAACCACTACGAGACAAACCGTCTTGATCGAAACACTCAGACATGGAATGATCTCAAAATTTACCTAAGGAAGAGATTTTGTCCTCCCAGCTTTTTGGAAACCAAGATGAACGAGTTCTTAGAGTTAACCCAGGGGAGCAGAACTATTGAAGTGTATCACCAAGCGTTCGCTCTCCTCCTCATGTACTCGCCAGCACTGGATGAAGAATAGCTGATGGCCAGGTTCATTCAAGGACTGAATGAACCTTTGAATATCCTAGTGAAGAATGCCAAGCCAGTTTCCATGGCCAAAGCAGTGCGGATGGCGAAGGATTTCGCCAAGGCCTTTGATGTCAAGGTCTCACCAAAGCCAGCACCATCATCCTTCAAAAGATTTCTAACTCCAGAAGGTGATTCCAACCTTACACCGCCTAAAAAACAACAAGGTCAAGCTCAGGATATGGAAAGTTCCAGAATGGAAGAAAGGTCTTTTTCCCGGAACTCAATCCCCTAGAATTCAACTTCATAAATTCCACCCTTGAACAAGGAAGTGAAATGCTATAACTGTAAAAGATTTGGACAACACAGTATGGATTGCCCAACTCCTTTTGGATCAAGGTTTTCGGGGCAGGGAAATCAGGGACCAAGATTCCAAACTCCAGCTCCTTCCTTCAAGAGTAATCAGGTTCCTTTCCGCCACCCTCTAACCAACCCTTAGTTTTGATCCAAAGTAATGCAAGACCTCCGCCTCAGAATAGGGGAAGTCAAAGAGAGATGTTCCCAAATCGGCTGTCCACTTCCAAGGCAGTAACACTCGAAGCGATTGAAGAAGAAGAAGAAGAAGAAGGTGAAAGAGATCATACTCCACCTGCGAGATGAGGACATCTCGCGTTTTTTTTAAGTGGGGTAGGATGTAAGATTCCTCCCTCCAGCTTTTGAGGTGTAAAGAGGTAAGAACCTCCCCTTCTGTTTTTGTAAATATTCCCCTCTCTGAAATAAAAGAAAGATCTTGTTATACCCTGTTTTGGCCTAGAGAGATAAAATGTCTAGAGAAGAGAGGTAATCCAAAATTGAGATATTTTTGGATATAAAAATCCTCCTAGTGTCTAAAACGGTTTCCCCTGAAATAGAAAATCAAAAAGAACTTTCCAATGTGCATTTGGAATTAATTGAAAATGTGTATAAAGGACCTTAGCCTAAGGGTCAAGATTTTCAGAAATTTTTGGATTATGATCCAATTAAGGTTCCTATGGACCAATTGGATTAATCCAAGTGTGGGGATGAGATAAATCCAAAGAATAAAAGAAAATACCCAAAAATGAGTAAATGCTCACATAAGATGAAGAGTTGACTGAGTACAAGGTTTATTAGTTAAAAACTATAAGATATTACTAAAAAAATGAGATATTTTGGTATAATGATATATTTTTGACACCTTGGTAAGGAGGGGGAGAGACTTTAAGGAGGCACCTATTTCACACATGTGAATGAGTTTTTAAATAAATAATAATAAGATATTTTTTTTATCTCTCCTCTCTCCTGGATTAAACCAAATAAAAAAGGGAGCCAAACTGATTCAAATCTTGTCCAAATTCAACCAAACTGAAGCTGAAAAATTCTAGAACTTAGTTGGACTAAGTTAGTGGCCTCCCTCACCTATAAATAGACCCTCATTCTTTTGTATTCTCATCTGTGAACTATACCATGCCAGTATTACATTAAAATAATGATATTATCTATTATCCTTTAAAAATCCTCTACATTTTGGAGAGATTGGAGCTTCTCTCTCTCTTCAACCTTCCTTGGAGCTTTCCTCTCAACACACTAACCAATTGATTGGTTGGGGGCTTCTTCTAAGATAGAAAAGCAAGCAAAAACAAGAGGTAAAGTGTAATTTTATGGTTTTTCTCTACTATTCTCAATGTTTTCACTTTTCAACCCCTCTCAAGCTAGAGAAGTTTCTAAATTAAGTGTTTTTAATGCAAATCAAGCTTTTCTTAAGAGTTGTAATGAATAATTAAGAAAAGTTTACATTTATGCTTAATTAGGATGCTTTTTATATTTATCTCTCTCTCCCAAAAAGAATGGTCATTCCTATGACCAATTCTCTATTCAAATGCTTCTCATTGATAAATTCTCAATTCACAAATCAAACTCTAGGCTTGTGAAGCTAGAGGTTAAGAAAGTGGCTTTTTATACTTTTATGCTTCTAAAATTATGATAATCTTATGATTTAAATCCATAAATTGGATTTAAGTCTAGAAGATAGTTATACTATCATAATTGTATTACTGAGTTTATTCTTTTAAAAAATATTAAAAATTATCAGTAATAGCAGCAGCGGAGCTATGGCAAAAATTTTACGAAATTGATACATAATTCATTCTTATGCATAACATGAAAAGAGAACTTCCTACCATATTATAGGATTGGTCATCCTATGCTAAAAGAATGATTTTTATCACATTCAATGGAAAACTAATTTTTTAAGGTTTATGCATAATTAAATATTTAAGAAAAGAGAAAATTATGATAATTTTATTTAAATGATAGAAGAAGAATTCCCTTGACATTTGAAATTAAATCATTTAAATGGAAAAAGCAAAATTCTTAGCATATTGAAATTAATGGATATTTTATTTGAATTTAAAGAGAAATTTTATATAAATTTATTTTATGCATGAGAAAATTTAAATGATAAAAGAGGAATTCCCATGACATTTGGAATTCAACCATTTAAATGATAAAAGTAGAATTCTTGGCATATTAGGGTAATGGATATTTTTATTAAAGAAAAAAAAAATTTTAGATAAATTTATTTTATGATAAAAGAGGAATTCCCATGACATTTGGAATGCAATTAATTAAATGTAAAAAGAGGAATTTCCATGATATTTGAGATCCAAGAAATTAAATGAAAAAAGAGGAATTCTTAGTATAATTCAATTTATGAATATTTATCGAAAGTAAAATTTTGAGCATTATTGAGAAATATTGGTAGAATTGATTTTTGTAAATCCCATGAATTCTTTTATTCAAAAGAAGAATATTGAACATATCTCACTTGAGAAATTTGAGAAAGAATATGAAAATAGCTGTCTCGAGAAAAAGAACCTTTACCTAGACCAAGCAATTGGCAGAAATTGAGAAAAAGTCCCATCGTCGGTATCGAAGTAGAAAAAGCTACTAAATGGGAATGAGATGTGATAGGATGTGAATGGGATGTGAATGGGATGTGGTGTGATGTAAATGAATGTGGATGAGATGTGAAGTAAATGGATGTGGATGTGAATGATGAGATGAGAATGAGATTGAGATTGAGATGTGAGGTTATGTGAAAGGATGAGATGTAAAGTAAATGGATGTGGATGTGGATGTGGATGTGAAAGAATGTGATGTAAATTAATGCGGATTTGAATGATGAGATGAGGATAAGATGTGAGGTTTTGTGAAAGGGGATGAGATGTAAAGCAAATGGATGTGGATGTGTATGTGAAAGAATGTGATGTAAATGAATGTGCATGTGAATGATGAGATGAGAATGAGATGTGAGGTTATGTGAAAGGATGTGATGTCATGTAAATGGATGTGGATGTGATAGGATGTGATGTGATGTAAATGGATGTGGATGTGGATGTGATAGAATGTGATATGATGTAAATGGATGTGGATGTGGATGTGATAGGATGTGATGGGATGTAAATGGACGTGGATGTGGATGTGATAAGATGTGATATAATGTAAATGGATGTGGATGTGGCTGTGATAAGATGTGATATAATGTAAATGGATGTGGATGTGGCTGTGATAAGATGTGATGTAATTTAAATGGATGTGGATGCGGATGTGGAATGAGATGTGATGTGATGTAAAGGGGATGTGGATGTGAATGGATGTGATGTGGATGTGATGTGATGTAAAGGGATGTGGGTGTGATGTGATGTAAAGGGATGTGGATGTGAATGTGATGAGATGTGAAGTGATAGGTGTGAATGTGAATGAATGGATGGATGTAAGTAGTCGTGCATGTGAATGATTGGATGGAGGTGGATGAATGAGATGGGATTTGTATGAATGAGATATGATGTGGATAGATGTGGATGTGATGTAATGTGGATAGAAGGTATGTGATGGGATGGTGATGAGAATGAATATGATGGATATGAATGGATGTGATGTGATGGATGTGATATAAATGAATGCGATGAATGTGAATGGATGTGATGTGATGGATGTGAATGGATGTGATGTGATGTGGTGTGATGTGAATCGGGATAGATGTGAATGGATGAGATGTGATGTGAAATTGATGTGATGTGAATCGGGATAGATGTGAATGGATGAGATGTGATGTGAATCGGGATAGATGTGAATGGATGAGATGTGATGTGAAATGGATGTGATGTGATGTGATGTGAATCTAGATAGATGTGAATGGAGGAGATGTGATGTGAATCGGGATAGATGTGAATGAATGAGATGTGATGTGAAATGGATGTGATGTGATGTGATGTTAATCGTGATCGATGTGAATTGATGAGATGCGATGTGAAATGGATGTGATGTGATGTGATATGGATCGGGGTAGATATGAATGGATGAGATGTGAATGAATGTAATGTGATGAGATGTGGACATGGGTAGATGCGAATGGATGAGATGTGACAAGGATAAATGTGGATAGATGTGATGAGATGGAATATGATGTGATTGGATGAGAATGGATGAAGGACGATGGGAATACATATGATTGGACGTGGATTAAGAAATGTAGATTGATGTGAAACAATGTGGAAAGACGAGAATTCATTATAGAAACTGTATTTATGACCTGTTTTTAAATGACTGTTTTATGTCAAGAATGTTGGGGAAGCATTTTGACCGTCTTGTGAATGAGGTCGTGGAGACCACGTGATAAAGTTGCAACAGCTGACAGAGAGTCAATGGAGAACATCTCGTGTAGCCAGGTCGAGCGAGATCTTGACCAGCCTCGGTTTGATTTAAATGGTGAGCTTCCGGTATGGTGGATGAGGGACCAAGGAAGCGGCCTATGAGTGAAGCGCTAGGTGACCTGCGAAGGATCCTAGAGGGTGTTTTCTGAACTCGGGCATGGATCTCGTTGATTGACCTTGCTGGTCCTTAACGGATGAGTCCATGGCTCTTTTATATGGATCTGTTGGTTGATCTTGCGGAGAGTCCATTTGGATTTTCTTATGTGATTATATTACCGGGTACTATGAGCTAGGAACTATTGAAAAGGCCCCTAACAGGTGGTGAGCGTTCTGGTTTACCAATGATGCCATACGTACACCGATGAAGGAATGATTGGAAATTAGAATTCAACCGGATATTTTGGAGGATTATGATCAGTGATACTATGCTTTCATTAAAAGATTGTTTTAAAGATAGCTGAATCTATGAAAAAGGTAATTTCATATTGGGTGTGTAAATGGTGTGTCTATCTTTAAGTTTGCATGAAGCGCCGGCTAGGGGGCCTGGGAACTCTTTTCCCTGGTACCCAGGACAAAACATAACCAAATTCCTAAATGGATCCTATCACTACAGTGGTTGGCCGGTTGGCTAATACATGGGATTGGATGGGGTTAGGCTGGACTGATGGATCCCTAAAATGAGACTCAATTCTATTATGGTACGATAGATGAATTAAATCCCGGATAATCTTTGTTCTATGGAAAAGAATCAACAGTTGTGCCTCTCGCGACAATGAGGAAAAAAGCGTTGGTCTCTATGATCCAAGTGCAAGTCTTTTCCTAGATCTGACCATGTGACTTACGGGTTTGGTCAAATCAGTTCGGTTAGTTAAGGCTTTTGACTACGTTAGAATAAAAATATCCTGGAGGAATCGCCCGTGCTTTTGGACGAGGAAAGTTTTTTCAAATTCGATTTTGGAAGAACCGAGGGATTAGTCTCTTGTCCAGATATCTGTGGGGGCGAGGCCCCGAGTGAGAGGCTCTGCCCTGTGCAAGAAGTGCTACTTCCACTGCTAGCACCCTGAATTCGTTGCATGGAGGGGGCAGAGATCATTCAGCTGGTATCAGAGCGAATTGGCTAAAGTGGATCAACCAAGAAGCCAGAAATGTCAAAAATTTATGAAGTAGCAGTAAAAGGTTGTAATTGTGTGATGAAGTTCATACAAGTTGATATTCAGAATGAAGATTCATAAATAGGCAATTGGGTCTTCAAATGGAAGTACCGCAATTGTATGGAATCCCTGACTTGCTTGAGGCCTAGACATGATGGTATTTACCTTATAATTCCAAGGACCATGACTACCCGTATATATCGAGGGTATAACTGCAGCTCTTTACTGGTAGTATATACGAGTAAATTAAGACCTTGAAATTATAAGCAAAAATGCTATCCAGATGATGAATTCGAATGCTGGTTGATATGATTTTAGAATTCTGGTTGAGAATTGATGAGTTGATTTAGATTCTGATTGAAAGATAATGATTCTTGATATCTAGTTGAAAGAAGATAAGATGAACAAAGCCACAATGAGGATGAATGGGACGAATCCCAGTGTTGACGATAGTAACTGGAATGACGATTGTGACTTCAACAAATCACTATGAGATTAGTGGATTGTGCTGATAGATTCTTGCTGTTTGACCCTTGACCCAGTGGATCTAATTAAGGGATGACAAATTCAAGGATGACAAATTGAAAACCTGTATAATTGAAATTCCCGAGGAGGAATGATGAGATGGAATTTTCGGATGTGGATGTGGATGTGATGGGATGTAAATGGACGTGGATGTGGATGTGATAGGATGTGATATAATGTAAATCGATGTGGATGTGGATGCGATAAGATGTGATGTAATGTAAATGGATGTGGATGCGGATGTGGAATGAGATGTGATGTGATGTAAAGGGGATGTGGATGTGAATGGATGTGATGTGGATGTGATGTGATGTAAAGGGATGTGGGTGTGATGTGATGTAAAGGGATGTGGATGTGAATGTGAGATGAGATGTGAAGTGATAGGTGTGAATGTGAATGAATGGATGGATGTGAATAGTCGTGCATGTGAATGATTGGATGGATGTGGATGAATGAGATAGGATGTGTATGAATGAGATATGATGTGGATGTGATGTAATGTGGATAGAATGTATGTGATGGGATGGTGATGAGAATGAATATGATGGATATGAAGGGATGTGATGTGATATAAATGAATGCGATGAATGTAAATGCATGTGATGTGATGGATGTGAATGGATGTGATGTGATGTGAATCAGGATAGATGTGAATGGATGAGATGTGATGTGAAATGGATGTGATGTGAATCGGGATAAATGTGAATGGATGAGATGTGATGTGAATCGAAAAAAATGTGAATGAATGAGATGTGATGTGAAATGGATGTGATGTGAATCTAGATAGATGTGAATGGAGGAGATGTGAAATGGATGTGATGTGAATCTAGATAGATGTGAATGGAGGAGATGTGATGTGAAATGGATGTGATGTGAATCGAGATAGATGTGAATGGATGAGATGTGATGTGAAATAGATGTGATGTGGTGATGTGAATGAGGATAGAGATGTGATGTGAAATGGATGAGATGTGATGTGAAATGGATGTGATGTGATGTGATATGGATGGGGGTAGATATGAATGGATGAGATGTGAATGAATGTAATGTAATGAGATGTGGACATGGGTAGATTCGAATGGATGAGATGTGATAAGGATAAATGTGGATAGATGTGATGAGATGGAATATGATGTGATTGGATGAGAATGGATGGAGGACGATGGGAATACATATGATTGGACGTGGATTAAGAAATGTAGATTGATGTGAAACAATGTGGAAAGATGAGAGTTCGTTATAGAAACTATATTTATGACCTGTTTTTAAATGACTGTTTTATGTCAAGAATACTGGGGAAGCATTTTGACCGTCTTGTGAATGAGGTCGTGAGACCAAGTGATAAAGTTGCAACAGCTGACAGAGAGTCAATGGAGGACGTCTCGCGTAGCAAGGGCGGCCGAGGTCTTGTGACCATCGATTTAAATGGTGAGCTTCCGGTATGGTGGATGAGGGACCAAGGAAGCGGCCTATGAGTGAAGCGCTAGGTGACCTGCGAAGGATCCTAGAGGGTGCTGACCATCCAGTGCTCGGGCTCTGGGTCGCCGAAGATACCCATGCGTGCATCGAGGAAGAAAATGGAACAAGGTGTTAGAGTTGTTTTTTGAACTCGGGCATGGATCTGGTTGATTAACCTTGCTGGTCCTCAACGGATGAGTCCATGGCTCTTTTATATGGATCTGTTGGTTGATCTTGTTGATCACATCAACGAAGAGTCCATCTGGATTTTCTTATGTGATTATATTGCCGGGTACTATGAGCTAGGAACTATTGAAAAGGCCCCTAAGTGAACAGGCGGTGAGCGTTCTGGTTACCAGTGATACCATAGGTACACCGATGAAGAAATGATTGGAAATTAGAATTCAATCGGATATTTTGGAGGATTATGATCAGTGATACTATGCTTTCATTAAAAGATTGTTTTAAAGATAGCCGAATCTATGAAAAAGGCAATTTCATATTGGGTGTGTAAATGGTGTGACTATCTTGAAGTTTGCATGAAGCGTCGGCCTGGGAACTCTTTTCCCTAGTACCTGGGACAAAACATAACCAAATTCCTAAATGGATCCTATCACTATAGTGGTTGGCCGGTTGGCTAACCCATGGGACTGGATGGAGTTAGGCTGGACTGATGGATCCTTAAAATGAGACTCAATTCTGTTATGGTACGATAGATGAATTAAATCCTGGATAATCTTTGTTCTATGGAAAAGAATCAACGGTTGTGCCTCTCGATGAGGAAAAAACCGTTGGTCTCTATGATCCAAGTGCAAGTCTTTTCCTAGATCTGACCATGTGACTTACAGGTTCGGTCGGATCAGTTTGGTTAGTTAAGGCTCTTGACTACGTTAGAATAAAAATATCTTGGAGGAATCGCTCGTGCTTTCTTGGCAAGGGAAGTTTTTCTGGGTTTGGTTTTGGAAGAACCGAGGGATTATTCTCCTGTCTGAATATCTGTGGGGCGAGGCCTTGAGTGAGAGGCTCTACCTTGTGCAAGAAGTGCTAATTCCATTGCTAGCACCCCCGAATTCGTTGCACGGAGGGGACAGGGATCTTTCAGCTGGTATCAGAGCAAATTGGCTAAAGTGGATCAATCGAGAAGCCAGAAATGCCAAAAATTTATGAAGTAGCAGTAAAAGGTTGTAATTGTATAATGAAATTCATACAAGTTGATATTAAGAATGAAGATTCATAAATAGGTAATTGGGTCTTTAGATGGAAGTACCGCAATTGTATGGAATCCCTGACTTGCTTTAGGCCTAAACATGATGGTATTTACCTTATAATTCCTAGGACCATAACTACCCGTATATATCGAGGGTATAACTGTAGCTCTTTACTCGCAGTATATATGAGTAAATCTAAGACCTTGAAATTATAAGCAAAAATGCTATCCAGATGATGAATTCGAATGCTGGTTGATATGATTTTAGAATTCTGATTGAGAATTGATGAGTTGATTTGGATTCTAATTGAAAGATAATGATTCTTGAATTCTAGTTGAAAGAGGATAAGATGAACAAAGCCACAATGAGAATGAATGGGACAAATCCCAGTAATGAGACGATAGTAACTGGAATGACGATTGTGACTTCAGCAAATCACTATGAGATTAGTGGATTGTGTTAACAGATTGCTGCTGTTTGACCCTTGACCCAGTGGATCTAATTAAGGGATGACAAATTGAAAACCTGTATAATTGAAATTCCATAGGAGGAATGATCAGATGGAATTTTCGGTCTGATGGACCATTACTGTGTTAAAAATATGAATGAATTATTCTCTGATAATGAGTTCTTTATGTTCTTCTATTAGAAGGGATCTTTATCCCATGATTCTGTGGGGGGCTGACCAATCTAAAGAACCCCAGAATCAGTTGGATCTAAAGTTGGATTTGAATTATAAATAAAGGGACTTAACAAGAATTTCCGTATTGATAGGATCATGGATCGAGGTCGTCGTGATAATCCCCAACTCGATGAGGAAGAGCTCGACTTGGATGTTCGTAAAACTCTTCATAGATCGTAGCCTGGACCTTTCAAGGGTGAAGGAGAAAACTTGGGCGAAGCTGTGGAGAAGTGGATCGAAGCAATGGAAGAGTACTTTGATGTCACCGGGTACAATGAGAAGAGCAAAATGGCTCTTACAAGGCTGAAGATAGTAGAAACAGCCAGAGTGGCATGGAGAAACCACTGTGAGACAAACCGTCTGGATCGGAACACGTAGACATGGAATGATCTCAAAATTTACCCTCCTGGCTTTTTGGAAACCAAGATGAACGAGTTCTTAGAGTTAACCCGGGGGAGTAGAACTATTGAAGTGTATCACCAAGCGTTCGCTCTCCTCCTCAAGTACTCGCCACCACTGGATGAAGAACAGCTGATGGCCAGGCCAGGTTCATTCAAGGACTGAACGAACCTTTGAATATCCTAGTGAAGAATGCCAAGCCAGTTGCAAAGCAGTGTGGATGGCGAAGGATTTCACCAAGGCCTTTGATGTCATGGTCTCGCTGAAGCCAACACCATCATCCTTCAAAAGATTTCTAACTCCAGAAGGTGATTCCAACCTTCCACCGCCTAAGAAACAATAAGGTCAAGCTCAGAATATGAAAAGTTCTAGAATGGAAGAAAGGTCCTTTTCTCGGAACTCAATCCCCTAGAATTCAACTTCAAAATTCCACCCTTGAACAAGGAAGTGAAATGCTATAACTGTCGAGGATTTGGACATCATAGTATGGATTGCCCAACTCCTTTTGGATCAAGGTTTTTAGGGTGGGGAAATCAGGGACCAAGATTCCAGACTCCTTTCCACCACCCTCTAACCAACCCTCAATTTCGATCCAAAGTAATGCAAGACCTCCGCCTCAGAATAGGGGAAGTCAAAGAGAGATGTTCCCAAATCGGCCGTCCACTTCCAAGGCAGTAAACACTGGAAGCGATTGAAGAAGAAGAAGAAGATGATGAAAGAGATCATATGATGAGGACATCTCGCATTTTTTTAAGTGGGGTAGGATGTAAGATTCCTTCCTCCAGCTTTTGAGGTGTAAAGAGGTAAGAACCTCCCCTTCTATTCTTGTAAATATTCCCCTCTCTGAAATAAAAGAAAGATCTTGTTATACCCTGTTTTGGCCTAAAGAGAGAAAATGTCTAGAGAGAGGTAATCCAAAATTGAGATATTTTTGGATATAAAAATCCTCCTAGTGTCTAAAATCGTTTCCCCTGAAACAGAAATTCAAAAACAACTTTCCAATGTGCATTTGGAATTAATTGAAAATGTGCATAAAAGACAGCCTAAGGGTCAAGATTTTTAATTTTTTTTTATTATGGTCCAATTAAGGTTCTTATGGACCAATTGGATTAATCCAAGTGTGGGGATGAGATAAATCCAAAGAATAAAAGAAAACACCCAAAAATGAGTAAATGTTCACATAAGATGAAGAGTTGACTGAGTACAAGGTTTATTAGTTAAAAACTATGAGATATTACTAAAAAAATGAGCTATTTTGGTATAATGATACATTTTTGACACCTTGGTAAGGAGGGGGGAGACTTTAAGGAGGCACCTATTTCACACATGTGAATGAGTTTTTAAATAAAAAATATTAAGATATTTTTATCTCTCCTCTCTCCTGGATTAAACCAAATCAAAAGGGAGCCAAACTGATCCAAATCTTGTCCAAATTCAGCCAAAATGAAGCTCGAAAATTCTAAAACTTAGTCGGACTCAGTTAGTGACCTCCCTCACCTATAAAAAGACCCTCATTCTTTTGTATTCTCATCTGTGAACTATACCATGCCAGTATTACATTAAAATAATGATATTTTCTATTATCCTTTAAAAATCCTCTACATTTTGGAGAGATTGGAGCTTCTCTCTCTCTTCAACCTTCCTTGGAGCTTTCCTCTCAACACACTAACCAATTGATTGGTTGGGGGCTTCTTCTAAGATAGAGAAGTAAGCAAGAATAAGAGATAAAGTGTAATTTTATAGTTTTTCTCTACTATTCTCAATGTTTTCACTTTTCAACCTCTCTCAAGCTAGAGAAGTTTCTAAATTAAGTGTTTTTAATGCAAATCAAGCTTTTCTTAAGAGTTGTAATGAATAATTAAGAAAAGTTTACATTTATGCTTAATTAGGATGCTTTTTATATTTATCTCTCTCTCTCCCAAAAAGAATGGTCATTCCTATGACCAATTCTCTATTCAAATGATGCTTCTCATTGATAAATTCTCAATTCACAAATCAAACTCTAGGCTTGTGAAGCTAGAGGTTAAGAAAGTGATTTTTATACTTTTATGCTTCTAAAATTATGATAATCTTATGATTTAAATCCATAAATTGGATTTAAGTCTAGAAGATAGTTATACTATCATAATTGTATTACTAAGTTTATTCTTTTCAAAAATATTAAAAATTATCAGTAATAGCAGCAGCGGAGCTATGAAAAATTTTTTAAGAAATTGATACATAATTCATTCTTATGCATAATGTGAAAAGAGCACTTCCTACCATATTCTAGGATTGGTCATCCTATGCTAAAAGAATGATTTTCACCACATTCAATGGAAAACTAATTTTTTAAGGTTTATGCATAATTAAATAATTAAGAAAAGAGAAAATTATGGTAATTTCATTTAAATGATAAAAGAGGAATTCCCTTGACATTTGAAATTCAATCATTTAAATGAAAAAAGTGGAATTCTTAGCATATTGGAATTAATGGATAATGTGCATGTGAATGATCAGATGAGAATGAGATGTCAGGTTATGTGAAAGAATGTGATGTGATGTAAATGAATGTACATGTGAATAATCAGATGAGAATGAGATGTCAGGTTATGTGAAAGAATGTGATGTGATGTAAATCGATGTGGATGTGTATGTGAAAGAATGTGATGTAAATGAATGTGCATGTGAATGATCAGATGAGAATGAGATGTCAGGTTATGTGAAAGAATGTGATGTGATGTAAATGGATGTGGATGTGATAGGATGCGATGTGATGTAAATAAATGTGGATGTGGATGTGATGTGATGTAAATGGATGTGGATGTGGATGTGATAGGATGTGATGGGATGTAAATGGACGTGGATGTAAATGGATCTGCATGTGGATGTGATAAGATGTGATGTAATGTAAATGGATGTGGATGCGGATGTGGAATGAGATGTGATGTGATATAAAGGGGATGTGGATGTGATGTAAAGGGATGTGGGTGTGTGATGTGATGTAAAGGGATGTGGATGTGAATGTGATGAGATGTGAAGTGATAGGTGTGAATGTGAATAAATGGATGGATGTGAATAGTCGTGCATGTGAATGATTGGATGGATGTGGATGAATGAGATGGGATGTGTATGAATGAGATATGATGTGGATAGATGTGGATGTGATGTAATGTGGATAGAATGTATGTGATGGGATGGTGATGAGAATGAATATGATGGATATGAAGGGATGTGATGGATGGATGTGATATAAATGAATGCGATGAATGTGAATGCATGTGATGTGATGGATGTGATGTGATGTGATGTGATGTGAATTGGGATAGATGTGAATGGATGAGATGTGAATGGATGAGATGTGATGTGAAATGGATGTGATGTGAATCAGGATAGATGTGAATGGATAAGATGTGAGGTGAAATGGATGTGATGTGATGTGATGTGAATCTAGATAGATGTGAATAATGGAGATGTGATATGTGAATCGGGATAGATGTGAATGGATGAGATGTGATGTGAAATTGATGTGATGTGATGTGATGTGATGTGAATCGGGATAGATGTGAATGGATGAGATGTGATGTGAAATGGATGTGATATGATGTGATATAGATCGGGGTAGATATGAATGGATGAGATGTGAATGAATGTAATGTGATGAGATGTGGACATGGGTAGATGCGAATGGATGAGATGTGATGTGATGAGATGGAATATGATGTGATTGGATGAGAATGGATGAAGGATAATGGGAATAAATATGATTGGACGTGGATAAAGAAATGTAGATTGATGTGAAACAATGTGGAAAAACGAGAATTCATTATAGAAACTATATTTATGACCTCTTTTTAAATGACTGTTTTATGTCAAGAATGGTGGGGAAGCATTTTGACCGTCTTGTGAATGAGGTCATGGAGACCAAGTGATAAAGTTGCAACAGCTGACAGAGAGTCAATGGAGGATATCTCGCGTAGCAAGGTCGGCCGAGGTCTTGACCAGCCTCGGTTCGATTTAAATGGTGAGCTTCCGGTACGGTGGATGAGGGACCAAGGGAGCGGCATATGAGTGAAGCGCTAGGTGACCTGCGAAGGATCCTAGAGGGTGCTGACCATACGGTGCTCGGACTCTGGGTCGTCGAAGGCGAGCATCGAGGAAGAAAATAGAACAAGGTGTTAGAGTTGTTAGGCATGGATCTGGTTGATTGACCTTGCTGGTCCTCAACAATGGATGAGTCCATGGCTCTTTTTTATAAATCTGTTGGTTGATCTTGCTGATCTTGAACGGAGAGGGCATCTGGATTTTCTTATGTGATTATATTGCCGGGTACTATGAGCTAGGAACTATTGAAAAGGCCCGTGAGTGAATAGGTGGTGAGCGTTCTGGTTACTAATGATGCCATAGGTACACCGATAAAGGAATGATTAGAAATTAGAATTCAACCGGATATTTTGGAGGATTATTATCAGTGATACTATGCTTTCATTAAAAGATTGTTTTAAAGATAGCTGAATCTATGAAAAGGCAATTTCATATTGGGTGTGTAAATGGTGTGACTATCTTTGAAAAAGGCAATTTCATATTGGGTGTGTAAATGGTGTGACTATCTTGAAGTTTACATGAAGCGCCAGCTAGGAGGCTTGGGAACTCTTTTCCTTGGTACCCAGGACAAAACATAACCAAATTCTTAAATGGATCCTATCACTACAATGGTTGGCCGGTTGGATAACCCATGGGATTGGATGGGGTTAGGCTGGACTGATGGATCCCTAAAATGAGACTCAATTCTGTTATGGTACGATAGATAAATTAAATCCCGGATAATCTTTGTTCTATGGAAAAGAATCAACGGTTGTGCCTCTCGATGAGGAAAATAGCATTGGTCTCTATGATCCAAGTGCAAGTCTTTTCCTAGATCTGACCATTTGACTTACGGGTTCGGTCGGATCAGTTCGGTTAGTTAAGGCTCTTGACTATGTTAGAATAAAAATATCCTAGAGGAATCGCCCGTGCTTTCTGGGCAAGGGAAGTTTTTCTAGGTTCGGTTTTGGAAGAACCGAGGGATTAGTCTCTTGTCCGGATATCCGTAGGCGAGGCCCCGAGTGAGAAGCTCTGCCCTGCGCAAGAAGTACTACTTCCGCTGCTCGCACCCCCGAATTCGTTGCACGGAGGGGGTAGGGATCTTTCAGCTGGTATCAGAGTGAATTGGCTAAAGTGGATCAACCGAGAAGCTAGAATGTCAAAATTTATGAAGTAACATTAAAAGGTTAGAATTGTGTGATGAAATTCATACAAATTGATATTCAAAATGAAGATTCATAAATAGGTAATTGGGTCTTCAGATGGAAGTACCGCAATTGTATGGAATCCTTGACTTTCTTGAGGCCTAGACATGATGGTATTTACCTTATAATTCCTAGGACCATGACTACCCGTATATACCGAGGGTATATAACTACAGCTCTTTGCTGTCAGTATATACGAGTAAATCTAAGACCTTGAAATTATAAGCAAAAATGCTATCCAGATGATGAATTCGAATGCTAGTTGATATGATTTTAGAATTCTGGTTGAGAATTGATGAGTTGATTTGGATTCTGATTGAAAGATAATGATTCTTGAATTCTAGTTGAAAGAAGATAAGATGAACAAAGCCACAATGAGGATGAATGGGACGAATCCCAGTGATGAGATGATAGTAACTGGAATGACGATTGTGACTTCAGCAAATCACTATAAGATTAGTGGATTGTGCTGATAGATTGCTGCTGTTTGACCCTTGACCCAGTGGAGCTAATTAAGGGATGACAAATTGAAAACTTGTATAACTGAAATTCCCGAGGAGGAATGATCAGATGGAATTTTCGGTCTGATGGACCATTACTGTGTTAAAAATATGAATGAATTATTCTCTGATAAGAGTTTTGTATGTTCTTTTGTTAGAAGGGATCTTTATTCCATAATTTTGTGGGGGGTTGACCAATCTAAAGAACCCCAGAATCAGTTGGATCTAAAGTCGGATTTGAATTATAAATAAAGGGACTTAACAAGAATTTTCGTATTGATAGGATCATGGATCGAGGTCGTCGTGGTAGGAATGATAACCCCCAACTCAATGTGGAAGAGCTCGACTTGGATGTTCGTAAAACTCTTCATAGATCGCAGCCTGGACCTTTCAAGGGTTAAGGGGAAAACTTGAGCGAGGCTGTGGAGAAGTGGATCGAAGCAATGGAAGAGTACTTCGATGTCACCGGTTACAATGAAAAGAGCAAAATGGCTCTTGCAAGGCTGAAGATAGTAGAAACAACCAGAGTGGGATGGAGAAACCACTGCGAGACAAACCATCTGGATCGGAATACTCAGACATGGAATGATCTCAAAATTTACCTAAGGAAGAGATTTTGTCCTCCCAGCTTTTTGGAAACCAAGATGAACCAGTTCTTAGAGTTAACCCAAGGGAGCAGAACGATTGAAGTGTATCACCAAGCGTTCGCTCTCCTCCTCAAGTACTCTCGCCAACACCACTGGTGGATGAAAAACAACTGATGGCCAGGTTCATTCAAGGACTAAACGAACCTTTGAATATCCTAGTGAAGAATGCCAAGCCAGTTTCCATGGCCAAAGCAGTGTGGATGGTGAAGAATTTCGCCACCCAAAGCAGTGTGGATGGTGAAGAATTTCGCCAAGGCCTTTGATGTCATGGTCTCGCCGCCCGAAGCCAGCACCATCATCCTTCAAAAGATTTCTAACTCTAGAAGGTGATTCCAACCTTCCACCACCTAAGAAACAACAAGGTCAAGCTCTCAGAATATGAAAAGTTCTAGAATGGAAGAAAGGTCCTTTTCCCGGAGCTCAATCCCCTAGAATTCAACTTCAAAAATTCCACCCTTGAACAAGGAAGTGAAATGCTATAACTGTCAAGGATTTAGATTTCGCCTCGAAAACATAGTGCTTCCAATTCATGTCCATGCATTAATGTTTAGGTGGCCACTATGTTTAAGAGTCTGAACCTTTTGATCAATATTGCAAGCTTGAAATAACATGATGGAGAATGCCACAAGAAATGACATCTCAAGAACTTCATTGGAGATGTTGCATGGACCTTTTACATCTAGACTAGCCAACACTAAGAAAGAGGGAATGCCCATTGTGAAAATGATCATAGAAGAGCTTAGTGCCTCACCATATGTCAATTAAAATAGAAATGGAAAGTGAGCCAATTCAAGGAGCAACAAGGTAGTGCTTGGGGGATATCGAGTCTAAAGAGCATATACCAAGTTTACTATGAGATATGCAAATGCTGCCACTATCTCTTGAGGGAGGGGTTTGGGTGGCATTGTCACAAGTGATGCATTACAAAGATGCCTGGGATTATACCTAGTAGAGTTGAGGCACCACAGAGACAGACCAACGAGGCAACAACCCAAGAAGTAGGATACTAGACAAACATCTGTCACTAACTTCTTTGGCCCCTATCATAGAGCCTCCCTTGACACTCCTCCAATGAGGAGTCCAGTCGAGGCGCCAAGGGCCGCAAGTGTACCGCATATTCTATTTACCAGTTTCTTCAGAAGGTCATGTCCGGGGGGACTTTGACTTGATGGTGTGGTGTGACAAGGCACCATATCTTCTTAGTAATGAGAAGATGATGTATCCGGTTATCAACAAAAGCGTAAAATTGCATATCAAAACATACCTAGCTGGCATAGAAAGTTAACTGAAAAGAAGGCTCCTGAGCTTTTTATATAGAAGATAGAGATCATTCAAAATGATACAACAATGATTATTTTCTATCCATAAGAAAGGGAAGCTATGATCAGGAGAACTTTCTTCGTTGAAGACAGATGACCAAGATTATGTTTGATTTGGAAATTCCTTCTGCTGCTAGCCAGTTAATATTTGTAAACACGAGAGAGAGAGAGAGAGAGAGAGAGAGAGAGAGCATATATGGTTATCGGCTGCTAGTTTGTATGGTTTGTAATGTTGCTCACCAGGTATCAATGCCTTGAATCGTCTCTGAGAGTCTGTCCATCCAATGATATTGTTGATCATGACAAAGTCCATAAGCTTCATAATCCAGCTATTTCTAAAGCTCCCAAGGTGGAATATTTAAGCCAACCAGAACATACATTGAACAAGCAACAATTTACCTGGATGACCGGGATATTCCTAGAAAATACCTCCAATACACGCTACAATGATTCATTCTGTGAGTGCCACAACTGGAATTCAACCATGCTATCCATTTGAAGCAGGTTCTGCAAAAACCAAGCCAACCATATACAGACCCTCAGAAATGGTGACGCTGACTCTCCTTCCGGCTCCTTTCCAGAATTTAAAATGGCTTCCTTCAGTCTTGCCTGTGTGAATTGCTGCAAGGCACATGCACGACCCCAAAATCCAACCAGCTAGGGTTCGAATATGCTTCAAGGTCAAGTAGGCTCCATTAATGATTGCCCACAACACAAGGACCACGGCCAGCTTAGTATGTTCAGCATATGGCCTACATACAAACACTTGCCCAAGGAAAGCTGGTATTCTTGAATATAATATAATAAAAAAAGCTGCTAATTACCAAGCACCATGAACCTGCACAGTGTTCTGCTTTGTCAGACTAATCATATACCACAAATCTGCCACAAAAATGACTAAAATAGATAGTTTATGAGAAGAAAAAGCACCTAAATAGCCAAAATTTACCAAGCTCCATGGACCTGCACTGTGTTCTGCTTTCTCAACCTAAACATGCACTGTAGTTTTGCCATAACAGACACTGTGTTCCTGCTTGGACTGCAATTCTGCATCTTAAAACCAAGAGTCATATAGAAATGCAAACCGTTTACATCCTAATCTCATGCTGAGAAAGCCATAAACATGGAAAGCTTTAAAGCGATGGTACTCATGGCTTGTTTTTCTCCATGTAGCAGAGAAGAACCACTGCAAATACTTGCAGAAGCTGAAAAGGAAAGGGCCCAACTTCAATTGTTTTCACAACTTATGAGACCCTACATATAACGTGTGCCAAATAGCAAAATAAATCCTACTACAGCATACTTTTAAAACAATAGACTCATGTTTTGATGGCTGATGCTCCGCCCACCATCAAAAAACCGTAACCACCACACTAACGTTTTCTACCACCACGCTCTCTCAGAGCTAAGGTAAGGGTTTCGCCTGGTCCCACATTGTAGTGAGCAAGCGAAAGGTTGTCCTTGAAGAAGAACCCACCTCTTCCACTGAGCTTCTGTTTGTTTGCAGGAAGAGCGATATCACCTGAAATTTTCTCCTTCAAGCTCAAGATGGTCTCTGACAAATTGTGGATAGTAACTTCCAGTGTCTGTCCTTTCAAATTTGCTTCGCTTTCCACCAAAGGCACTGCCACCACAATGCGAACGGCTCCCTGTTCATAAACACAAAAAATACAGAACTTTAAATTGTGAGGTAAACATCCAAATTCTTCCAGAATGTGCTAAAACAAGGTCAACTTATGTCAGAAGAGTGCTTCCACTGAAGGTTTGCTTACCGGATGCTGGGCAAGGAACTGGTCCTCTGGAATGAGCATCATGTCATCCAGCTTCTGCCTCTTTGGTTCTGGTTCTTCTGGCGGAGGCGGAGGAGCCTCTTCTGGAGGGGGTGGGGGAGGCATACCTTGAGGAGGAGGGGGAGGTGGCATAAGAGGCATGGATGGAGGCATGTGCTGCGGATACGGTGGTGGGCGCGGTTGTGGTGGAAGGTTAGGATATTGGGGAAGTGGAGGTGCAGCTGATACCATTGCAGGTGTTGTTACAGCCATAGGTGGAGGCGGTGGAGGCCTATTTACCATTGGTACAGGCAGAGGTGGACGAAGTGGTGGAGGAGTTGGAAGAATGGCAGGTCTAGGTACAGGGAGAGGGGGCATGTTGGGGGGAGGCACTGCAACAGATGGCTGCCCACTGGTCTGCAGCGGACGAGGAATATTTAAAGCCAGCCCCGGAGGAGGCGGAAGAGGCCTTCCTGGAGGAGGAGCAAGCTTTGGTGGAGCCATGGGACCAGGAAGAGGACCCCCAACTATGCTTACCATGGTTGCTTGCTCATCAATGTTCACTGTCTGCGCCATGGCTTGATTTGCAGTGCGACCGATACTTCCTGTGTGGCCATCCCAGATGACCTGCTTTGGCTCTTCCTTCTTCTTCTCTATCTCTGCCTTCACTGCATTTGAAACCTCCTCCTCAGTTGTACCAAAGATATCCGGTCTAGTACGAGCCAATCCTACTATATTGCGAGAGATCTCATCATCAGTTGCCAAAGTGGTTTCCCTCAGCTTTGCCATCATCCGCTCCTTCTGCTCCTTATACTTTGGATCAATAAGGGAAATGCGCATATGCTCTACCATCTCGTTTACTGGAATCAACTCCCCAGTAATAGGGGAGACCACAAACTTTGTTGGATCCCTCTCAGCAGGAAGCCTCTCCTCAGGTCTTTTCCAGTTTTTCACAATTCGCATCGGAGGCTCGGTATCATCAGTAGAAGGAAGTACCTGCATCACCACTGGTTCTTCAGCCTTACTGACTGCCTCTTCCAGGGTTGCAGCCTTCATGCTTTCTTCAACAAGCTGCACCTCTTCTTCATCCATGTCCATCTCCACATCTTTACCTGCATCTGCAATCTGCTCATCTTCCTCCAGTGTCAAGGCTTTACTTCTTCTAATGACTTCCTCAAGGGTCATAGGTTTTGGCAACTCCTCATCTTCATCATCTACAAATTCAATCGTCTCCACGACCACAAAATCATGCCAGTCAATCAAAGCCATCTGAACCCTTTCATGTTCCACCTCATCTTCTGCTTTCTGGCGTGCCCTCTCCTGAGACTTCTCCCACTCCAATCTGTGCAAACACCGTTCTAAAACGGTAGTCCGGTCCAGATTATCTTTTCTCAGTTTCTCAATGATCCCCTTTTGAGGCATTAGCACCTTAGAGTAGGCGTCAGCAAGCGCTGTGAAAAATGTGAACATACTGTGTGTTGGTTTCAAAAAGGCAAAAGCTTGATTTTGGACCTCCCTGTGTGTAAGTCCATGAAGAAAAGTCCTCCCATTGCGAGCCACAAACTGCGCAGTGAGCTTAATTATGTCCAGTTCTGTGCCAGTGATGCCTTCAGGAAGCCTCACTGTGTACTGTTCAGATTCTGGAGGCTCAAGGACCTTAGTCACGGGCTTAGGTACTTCAAACTTCACAGTTTCCGGGACGTCCTTTATAGCAAGCACTGTACCCACCAACTCACCAGGACCACCACCTGTGCCCGGAGGTGCAGTTGCAGTAGCAGGTAAAGTAGCAACCTGTGATGGATTCTGCACTTGAGCTCTCATTTCTGAAACCCTATGCTGGTAGTAAGCATGGTAAGGATCACTAGGGTTCAGAAAATTGAACTTCACATTGTTCCTGCCATTCGCTAGGATCCGTTTCTCAAATTCAGGGCCATTCCGGGCCACAAACTGGGCGGTCTTGTCCACAATGCTTCTTATATCTGGAGGGGGGTGGATCATTCCAATGGTTTTGGTGTGTGTTGCAACGGAGATGGGGGCAGGAGGCGGTGGAGACTCAGAGCCATTTTCCTTCTCATCTGAGGGGACCTCATCAGCAGGAAGCTGGGCCTCAGGTAAGGGCCCGGAGATGCCTCCTGGGGGAGGAGCCGGAAGGGCAGGCACCTCCAAGATGCTAGGCATGGCTGGCAATGTTACAATTGACCTCTGGAATGAATACAAAGGGTTTCTCTGTTCGAGTCTAAGGGCGGCACTCTGAAGCCTTGTTAGACCCCAGCTCGAAAACAAAATACGGGCAAACCCTAATTCCTCACAGAAGGTTGCCCTCTTCAATCTGAACCCTGCAACACATTGAAGGAAACCCTAATATGAATAAAACCGGCTTAAGCCATGGCTAGAACCATGCCAATCCTGCATCAGCAAACTCTAAAACCAATATGGAAAGCAATTAAACCCTAATTGAAGTGTCACAAACTCTTTGACACCCCTTGCACCAACCCTAACCAAGAAGACCAAACCCTAATTAACCTTGCAAAAAGCCAGAACGCTAGATCAACACAAAGTTCGAGTCCCTGAGATATGGCTTAATATAACTATGAAAGACAGCCAGAAGATCACTTACCCGAGGTTGTACAGTGAAACGAGGCTCAAAATCGATGGCCATGGCGTTGCCTTTATACTCTTGGGCAGCAGCAGCACAACATTTTTGGTCAGGACACAGTGAGAGGAGTGGGGGGATCTAAGGTACCCATAAAAGCTATGATTGAATGATTTTGTTTAAATATCAATATTTCTATATTTTCTTGATGTCACATTTAATATTGCATGTGTTTTGTTGAGAAGAAGTTTTTTTTTCACTATAGTGACATATCATTAATTAGTGCCGCAATTAATGATATATACTAAGGTTCTGAATCTTAGCAACCCTCTCTTTCTAGTTCGCCCACACCGGCAGACAAACAGGCTCTCTCTCCGTGTCGGCCTCAGAGACGGCGAACAACTCCCATCCTCGCTCATAGACCTAATGTCTCCCATGGCTCAGTTCGTCCTAGCCTGCCTCGGCTACGGTCGCTCCACGGGCACTAATTAATGATATATACTAAGGTTTTGAACCTTAGCAACCCTCTCTTTCTCGTCTGCAGGCGGACAGACAGGCTCTCTCTCCACATCGGCCTCAGAGACGGCAGACAGCTCCCATCCTCTCTCTCACTCGCAAACTCGCCCTCGCTCATGGACCTAACGTCTCCGATGGCTCAGTTCATCCCAGCCTGCCTCAACCGCGGACTTGCCCTTGCTCTCGCAACCCCCACCCCCCCCCCCTCGGCCCAAACTCGATTCGTCCTAGCCTACTTTAGTTGAGTGTGCTACCACCCCACCTCACACCCATTAAGCTCTCCCATGGCTCGAAAACCTTCCTCCCTACCCCCAGACTCGCATTGCACCAGCCTAGCTCAGCCGATCGTCGTACTAGCCCTGCTTCACAGCCAGTACGCCGACAAAAAGAGAGAGACAGAGCGTAGCATACCCGGGGAGATAAGAGAGAGCCCACCCCAAAAAAATCTACCACCGCCCAACAGGCAGACATCCACGTGTTTCCACAAGAAAAATCAACACCCTCCCCCCTCATTTAATCTTTCCACTAAGGTCCCTCCAAACAAACTATTTAGTTAATACACTAAGGTCCCTCCAAACAAACTATTTAGTTAATACAAAAACAAAATTTGGGACCCATATTCCTTTGAACGTTGATGGCATGAGTCATGACTGCATCTAGTGAAACCTTTGTATTCTTGTGGCATTTCTATAATCTCCTCTAAAACCACCTTTAAATATCCCATGTTTACCTAGAAGCTCTCCCAATTTAGGGAGGGTCTCCTCTAAAACTACATTTAAATATCCTATGTTTACATATAAGCTCTCCTAATGAGTCATTAGGGAGGGTCTCCACTAGAAGCTCTCCCAATTTAGGGAGGGTCTCCTCTAAAACTACCTTTGAATATCCTATGTTTACATATAAGCTCTCCTAATGAATGAGTCATTAGGGAGGGTCTCCACTAGTCCCAACTTTAAATCTCTTAATCTTTCAAGGGGATTGTATAATGAAAGAATAGCATGCTAGTGAGATGATTATATGCAAATATCCACTCACATTCTCTTATTGGACATGTCTTGATAGAGCATCTTACATATAACTAAAATGGCCCTTTGCTCCATTTTACCATATGTCTAGCCCATCTTGAAACTATTGCTTTTGGTTGGCTTTACAAGGCCTCTCACCACCCCTTCTTGTTATAGTAACACCACGCACCACCATTGGTTGACTATGTAGGGCCACCCTATCTATGCCATCACCCCCCTTGCTTTCTTTAGGCTCTTGCAGCATTACTTGTTACTCTATTATATGTGCCCATTATCACTAATGCAAAGCTACTATGATCAGAACCACTTCCCGGTGTAGGGTGGCATTATAGAGAGTCTCTTATTACCCATTCTCGTTATTTTAAAACTTGTCACCCTTATGAACTACACATTTTGTAGCTCTATCATTGCCCCTATGCTCATAAAGAAGAAACTAATACAATTATGGACTAGGGTACTTTTTACCTCCTTAGGAGGCTTTTTTTCCCCGAGCATGTGAACACACTCTTATGAGTGATGAGTGAGTATGTAAGTTACCTTATCATGTCACTTCAATTCTTGTCGATCTATTTCGAGTGTTGTGATTCTCTCTATCTCTACTTGCTTATTGCATCTCTGTGTGTGTGTGTGTGTGTTGCTACCTTGGTCTCCAACAATTTGTATCACAGCAAGTTCTCTTGGCCCTTACCCTCTCATGATCACCTCCTTGAGCTACTCTTCTGATTATCTCAAATTGAGTTATCCTTGTAGGTGGAGAAGGTATACCTTATAGTGTGTTTTTACCTATGTTAACAATAATTTTTGCACCTTTCAGACCATTTTTGGAGCTCGTTCAAATGCTATAGGGTTTTCACAAACATCTCGAGGAAGTGACAATTTAAACTATCTTTGTTTGATTTTAGGTTTTTACACCGTAGCAACATACATTTGGCCATCATCACCATCATCGATATCGCATCTTCGAGCTTATCATCATCAATAGCTTTAAGAGCATCGTCATCATTGTCATCAACATTTGCATCCTTTCTACTAGTAACATTTCTACACTCTACTATTTTTTATACACTGTAGGTTTCTTCATCATGAGTGAACTATTAGCAGTTGCATTCAGTGGATGTTGACAATACATACAAGTAGTTGGAATATTTGCATTTTATGTCAAAGATTCATTATTTGTGGGCTGAAATGGCAAGTAGTGATGTATTTGCGATGCTTTTCGAGGCGATGAGGATAAGTTATCACCCAATGACCTCCTTAATTCCAATGGTTGCCTAAATTTGATGACATAGTAGTACCGGAATGGGTGTGCCACTAGCCCATGCTCACCTTGCTCACACTTTAGAAGGCCCAAGCTCACCATAATAGAGTGTCCCCCCCTCACCATCCTAGCCAAGATGCTTTCTAGCCAATCAACAAAATGGGCCGAAGCCTTCATTGTTGAGCTCTTGTAAGAACCTAGTATATACAAGGTACATTACATACATATACTCCTAAAGATCTTTTGTCATGCCATTGGTAAAGAGCTCCCCCCCCCTTTGGTGCCTCATTAAACTTGTTCTTCCCAGTTTATCCAAGTCCCACCCTCTTTCAAAGAAACACAAACAGGACATCCTATAATCCATCTATTTCTTTGTCAAGGCCAACCATGGAGGAATCGTTAACCATCCACACGTTGTTGGCTCCAGCCCAGCCAAAACCATTGCCATCATCCGAGGAGAAACTCCTCTTAGCTCCACTAGTGATATGTTTGAGCCTTAAGACTTTCTTCACACTAGACCCACATCTGAGAGAAGCACGTGGTGTTGCCATATATATAGGCAGTGATGTGTGTGAACACACTTAGGACCGCCGGGGCACTTTTTTCCGTCTTTAGGAGGTTTTTTCCCCCAGCTTGTATATGCGCCCATTATTCTAGGGCTAACTTATCTTTGTACATTGACACAATCTAATACACTGTGTGTTGTGTGCATTCTTGCTTCTTCTTCTCCAAGCTTTGTGTGCTTTCTTGCAACCCTAATTCCAACAATTGGTATCAAAGCAGGCATCGGCTCCTCCCAGAGCTACGCCGCTAGCACCCTCCGACTCACGTTCTCCGATTGAGGTGAGCTTTCACGAGCGCTTGCAGGCCTCTATACTCTGCAAATAAGCCCATAGGGCTTGGTGTTCTCAGAAATTGCATCTGAGGTCGTTTCGGGCTCTGTTTTTGCATTACAAGCTCTGTACATGTGTTTTCGTCATTTTGTGCAGAAATTTCAACAGTGCAGTTTTCTGCAAAACAGGCATACGTATTCTATTGTGGACCATGCGACATAGCACGAGTTGTTTTTTGTTCAGTCTTTGCTTCATTACAGGTAGCTTTTGCATCAGTTTCAGTCATCAGTGGTGGCCATGGCTGATAACAGCAATGATGTATTTCGCATGTCTGCTGATGATAAATTGGATGGAGACAGCAGGTACCCACTTTGAGCATACATGATGCAGCATGTTTTGGTTGCAAAAGGAGTGTGAAACATTGTGCAGGGTATGGATGTACGTCCAGGTTCTGTGGATGTAGGATCTGTTGAGGATGTTGCAGGTTCTAGCAGCTCTACTGTTTGCTGCTGTTTTACCCACTACTGAACAAGCTCGTTGGGATGGTAAAGGTGCGCAGGCTCATGCCTTGATTGCACTTTCTGTCAAACGTAACATCACTCCACATATTCGTTTAGCTAAAACAGCAAAACAGGCTTGGGATATTCTAGCTGGTTTGTATGCAGGTCGTATAACGAGGCAAAAATCACTTACCCGCGTAAAGAGCTAGAATCGAAGATTATGCAGGAAGATGATGACATGAATGTTTTTCTTGCTGAGATTAAAGATCTCAAGGAACAGTTGATTTCTGCAGGTGAGATTATTCCTGATCATTCTCTTGTGCAGACTGTTCTTGCTGCTTTACCTGAGTCATATCAGACTTTTGCTTCCACGTGGAGACTTGTACTGAGGACAGACCTGATGTTGTCAAGTATGATACTTTAGCCAACAAGCTCTTGCAAGAAGTGCAGTCCAAGCAAAACAGGGCTAGGCAGCATGCAATTGATCAAGCATTTATTGCTACCTAGCAGAGAAGAAGTGGTAAGGCAGCCCCTTCCACTATTTCTTCTCCTATTAGTAGGTCTGCAACTTCTTCTCCTTCCACAGGTAGCAACAATAGGTCTGAGAAGGCTCTTGATAAAGGCAAGAAAAAGATCACGTGCAACTATTGTAAGGTAATTGATCATGTCATTAAGAATTGCCCTAAGCTAAAGGCTAAAGAGACAAAGAAGAAAGAGTCAAATGCAACCACAATAGCGGATGCTTCTACAAATGCAAATTTTGCAAATGTTGTGCAGGATACAGAATGGGCGTTTAGCGTGTATTGCCAGTATGACCCATCTCTACATGATGCATGTTTGGCAATTTCTGTTGACTCTGATGTATGGTATTTTGACAGTGGTGCTACAAAGCACATTACCTCGCATCGTGATATGTTCACTTGTATTGAGGCTGTCTCTAATGGAAATACTGTCACATGTGCCAATAATGCTTCTTACCCAGTGAAGGGCGTTGGTAAAATTATGCTTACTACTGCAAATGGCAGCGCTTTCACACTTTCATACTTTCAGATGCTTTGTATGTGCCAGGGATAAAGAAGAATCTATTGTCTGTCTCTGCGCTTGCTAGACTTGGACTTGTAGTCAAATTTATGGATGATAGATGTACTGTTCATGATTTGACTTCTGGTGATATGATTATTGCATCTGGCACCTTGTTTCGTGGGCTGTATAGGCTCAATTCTTATGACAAGTGTGTGGAAGATTCAGCAAATGCAGTTTCTGATGAAAAGGCAGTTTCAGATGCAAAACTATGGCATGCTCGTTTTGGTCATCTGAACTTTGCTAGTTTGCTGAAATTTGATATGGTTGCTTCATTGCCCCCTCTTGAGGCACCATTAAAACATGTTTGTGAAGGCTGTATTTTGGGCAAAATGCAGCGTTCTGCATTTCCAAAGGATAGTTCTGTGCGGGCCACTCGCAAATTGCAACTTGTACATAGTGATGTATGTGGGCCTATGCAAACTCCGTCGTTTGGTAAACACTTGTACTTCGTGACTTTCATTGACGATTACTCAAGGCATGCATGGGTATATCCACTAAAGGCAAAGTCCAAAGTGTTTTTGTGCTTCAAACAGTTTTTGCTTATGGTTGAAAATGTATCCAATTGTACTGCGGGCACCCTCCGTTCTAATCGAGGGGGGGAGTACATGTCTAAAGAGATTGATGCATTTCTGGCTAGTCGTGGGATAAAACACCAATGTACAGTGCCGTATACCCCTTAGCAAAATGGTGTTGCTGAGAGGAAAAACAAGTCACTTATGGAGATGGCACGATGTATGGTCAAGAGCCAAGCTTTGCCACATGCTTTTTGGCTTGAGGCTGTCATGTGTGCTGCATATGTACTCAACAGGTGTCCCACTAAGGCCTTGCAGTTTGTTACTCCATACGAAGCTTGGCATGGCAGGAAGCCTTCTATTGGTCACTTGCGTGTCTTTGGTTGCTTGGCCTATGCTTTAGTGCTACCTGTGTAACAACGTAGAAAATTGGATGATAAGGCTGTCAAATGCATATTTGTTGGTTACAGTGCTGAGAGAAGAGCAAGGGTTACAGATTGTATCATCCGCAGTCAAAGCGTATCTTGATTAGTCAAGATGTTGTTTTTGTGGAAGATGTTGTGCAGCCTTTGTTATCATGTACCAAAGAGACAAGTGTGAGCTCATGGGATGTATTCGATACGTTGTTGCCTCTATTTACAGGTGGGAATTCAAATGTAAGTCCTAATGAGGCAAATATTCAGCCTATGCAGATTTCAAACAACATCATAGATCAGCCTATTTCTGATGCAGATTTACAGGATGTAATTTATGAGGATAGGGCTGAAAATGAGCAGGCTAGAGGTATGCCTAAATGGCTGGTGCAAACCTCGCGTGATAGTAAAATTGATGCACCTATGTCTAGTTGTACTCGTTCAGGTTTTCAGCATGTCTCTTATGCATCAGATTGTTATGCTTTGGCTGTGTCTAGTATGTGTGAAGAGGAAGAACCTCTTTCATTTGATGAGGCACAAAAATCAAAAAATTGGTTGGCTGCAATGCAAAGTGAATATGATGCTATAATGAAGAATGGTACATGGTCTTTGTGTGATTTGCCTATTGGTAAAAAGATCATTGGTGGATATAAGTGGGTTTTTAAGTTGAAACGAAAGCCAGATGGCAGTGTTGATCGCTATAAGGCTAGACTTGTTGCAAAGGGTTATGCTCGAGAAAAGGGCATTGATTTTGATGAGACCTTTGCTCCCACTTATCGTATGACTACCATTCGTAGCATTTGTGCATTGGTAGCTCATAATGGTTAGAATGTACATCAGTTGGACATAAAGACTGCGTTCTTGAATGAAGATTTGCATGAGGAGGTGTATGTATCGCAGCCTCGTGGTTTTATTCAAAGAGGGCAGGAAAACAAAGTGTGCAGGTTGAAAAAGGCTTTGTATGGTTTAAAGCAAGCTCCATGAGCTTGGTATGAAAAGATACATGCATATTTGACTGCACATGGTTTTCAGAATAGTCCAACAGAAAGCACTTTGTATGTTAAACGTGTGGATGATGTACATCTAATCATTGCTCTCTATGACATGCTGCTCACAGGACCAAATGAGAGTCATATTGCTGATTTTAAGGCTGATTTGAATGCCTCTTTTGAGATGCCAGATTTGGGGTATTTGCATCATTATTTGGGGATACAATTTAAGCAATAAGGTTTATGCATAGCCTAGGGTCTTAGCATTAGAAGGCAGTTAAACGTATCTTTCGCTACTTGAGTGGCACCATACATCTTGGGCTGTTTTATCCCAAGGGGGGGATCGTTGCCGCCAGATTTACATGCTTTTTCGGACTCAGATTAGGCTGGTTGCTACGACACAAGAGTGTCCACAAGTGGTTTTTGTTTCATGCTCGGTAGCTCATGCATATCTTGGTTGAGCAAGAAGCAACCTACTGTGGCCACTTCTAGTTGTGAAGCTGAGTACAGGGCAGCTTTCACAGCTACGGTTGAGTGTGTGTGGCTCAGACAGCTTATGGCTAACGGGTGGTGTTGGACAGGAGTCTACCACCTCTATCTACACTGATAGTCAGAGCGCATTGGCAGTTGTGAGAAACCCAGTTTTTCATGCTCGCACAAAGCACATTGAGGTGCATTATCACTATGTCAGGGAGAGACTCTCAGCAGGAGAGATCAGCTTGGCATATGTGCCAACACAGGAGAACCTCGCTGATCTTTTCACAAAGAAACCCAGTTTTTCATGCTCGCACAAAGCACATTGAGGTGCATTATCACTATGTCAGGGAGAGCAATTATGCTCCTCCATTCGAGGACATTAATAAGTGTCATGCAAAGGCACTATAAAATTTGTAACATCATGAGATATTGGCCACCCAAGGCCTTAGTTAGTAAGTTTTGGGTACCCAAGTGTGAATAAGGGACAATTGTATATAAGGTATTTTCTCATAAATGAATGGACACAATTCCGCTTTGTGCTATGAGAGTTCTTGCTTTGTTTTGAGAGAGAGAGTGTGAGAGTGTACTCTAGTACATGTGCCTTCTCTACGCTTATATGCTTGTGTAGAGAAGTGAGAGAGAGAGATTGCCTTGTGTGGTGGTGTGAGCGACTCTACGGTGATGTGGAGGTGAAGCTTAGAGGATTTGAGCTTCTCGAAGTGAGCTTGGAGACCTCAAGGGACACAAGCTTGAAGCATTGGTAAGTTTCCTATGACGGTTATGATCTATTGCTTCTTCTAAAAAGGTGAATGCTTAGAGTTCTTTCTTTGGAGGTGTGGTATCCCATAACATCCATCAAGTTCCCTATGACGGTTGTGATCTATTGCTTCTTCCAAAGGTTGATGCTTAGAGTTCCTTCTTTTCAAGTTCCCTATCATGAATATACCACTTTGAAAGCCTCTTTCAAGGCGTCAAAGGTAGCCTTATCTTCTAACTTCAGTGATTGATTGAAAACACTGTCCTACTTTTCCATCTAGGGTGAGCCTCAGAGGCACTCACCTTGACTTGATCTCATCTACATGGCCGAATGCCTCACAAATATGGTTGAACATTTCCAGATGGAGTATGAGATCTCCAGTCCCATCAAACTTAGTAATTAGTTTAGAAATGTGGGCAGGTTTATTTCTCTCTTGTCTTGGCCCTTACACACCGGCTGAGCTGGTCATTGTGGTGTAATTCCTACAGCTACCCCCCTCCCTATTTCCATGGCTATTCTCAACATTTTTGGTGTCAGTCCTACCATGGTAGGTGCGGGTTCAGGTTGGGGTATAATGGGTGGGGGAGCAAGGCCAGGAGGATAGTATCCCATATGTGGTCCTTGCCTCAGTGTGGTGGGCCAATATGTGCTTCGTAGGGATCCACATAGTATCCAAGATACATTTCACGAGGTAGATAGTTGTTGTACATAGGGGCCATGTGTTGGCTAAAATGTTTTGGTAGGCTCTTTCCCTTTGACAAGAGATCTCTAAGCCTAGGTGAGCTTGCTCCTCTTGTCCTAGGTTCGATACTGGCCTACGGTCTTAGTATGACTCTATCGTATAGTAGTCAGCATGGTTCCCCAGACTACTAGATTTGTTTGGATTGGGTTACTAGGGTTCTGCTCCACCTCTGGTCTAGGGTATAGCGGTGGTGTGGTCGCTCTCTATGGGACGGCGTTCCATGTCTGTGTCCTTGGGGTGAGGATATTCCGATTACGCATTTCCCATGATAAAGTTCCTGAGTCTTAAGGCAAGACTCTTTTCAGAATGTGCAGAGGATTCTGGGTCTTGCTCAAGGATCAGTGGTATGTCCATGCACTGGGTAACCAATCCTCCTGCCTCTAGGTTAGGGGTAGTGCATCCCGTGCTAGGATTTTATTCACTCTCACTGGTGCTGTCGAGGACTAACACCATTTAACTCCACACTCTGCCAACCAAAGGGTCTGATCTCACCCCAACGATTGTGTGTAAGATGGTTCAGCATCGTCAAATAGAGGGTTGTTTTGCACCAATTTCCTAAACATAGGTGCATGAATGTGGCAAATGATATTGTAGGGTCACACTTAGGACATGGGATGTTTGTGTGTGTGTGTGTGTGTGTGTGTGTGTGTGTGTGTGAAGATACTATTGTATGTATATGAATATACACGCATGGCTTAGTGGAAGGTACGGGCGTACGTTAACATTGGCACAGTCATGGATTTGGAAGGGAACGGTTGTATGTTGGTGAGGCTACGATCATTCACTTATGGAAGGAATGGGTGTTCACAAGCTGGAAACGTACGGTCGTGGATACGGCAAAGAGCAGTGTGCATTAAAGTTGTGGTAGTATAGGCATGGCTTAGTGAAGGTATGGGTGTTCACTTGTAAGGGAATGGACATTCGCTTGCTACTAAGGTGCGGTTGTACGTATGTTAAGGTACAAACATATGCTTACATGTACTAGTAGTTCTCTTGAATGCGTCGGAACGATGTGTCTTCTGACAGCTACCCTTTGATATTCCCTAACAATACAATTGTACCCTCTTTATACCCCTTTTCAATGCTTGTTATACTCCCTTTAATGCACTTTATTCCTTGTTAATGCTCACTACTCTCATTAATGAGGCAAATTTGGGAATATTTGGCCAGGAGAAGTGAACGGCCATGGCTCAGAAGTGTATAGTCGTGCATTTGAGAAGTGAACGACCGTTCACTTCTCAAAAAAATTGGCTGAAACTGAATGTGCCTAGTTTCTCCTCTGGATTCCATGTGATTTCAGCGTGATTTCAGCCCTTCCTTTGATGTTTTTTTGAGGCTAACCCCAAGCTATCCAATGATTCTATGTGATTTCAGCCCTTCCTTTGATGTTTTTTTAGGCTAACCCCAAGCTATCCAATGATGCCTAGAATGCTTAATTAAACCTAATTACCTAAGATTAATTATGAGATTAAGCTACTTGTATAGTTTTTTAGCTAGTTTGAAGAAAAAAAAGAAATTAATGGACTCAAGAGCAAGATTAGGGCACTTACTTGTATCTCCCGCTTTTGATGTAGCTTCTCAAGCTCCTCATGCTCCATTGAACTCCATTAGTTGAAGAAAAACAAGTTTAAACCAAACAAACATGCATATCATAACAACATACTCCTACCAGTGGATTTGCATTCCAACCGGGCAAATCAAGATTCTAGCAAAAGTGATAGGATGTGGAGAGTCCCTAAGCTAAATGCATTCCTCGATAGCACCGCACCAAATATGTTTACCAAAATTAACATGCTTCCCCTGAGTGGACAGGTGGTGAGCATTCTGGTTGCCAATGATGCCATAGGTACACCGATGAAGCACAAGAGAAAGAGAAGATAAGAGAAAGAAGACTATGCAAGGGTCGGTTCAGGAACTAGCAAATTAGCCAACCCTAATGAGGGTTAACTCCTCGATATAAGGCCGCTAGGGGATCACTCCACCACCACTTGTGTCACTCAAGTGGAGCTTCCACAAGCTAGGAGAGGAGCAAAGAGAGAAGGAGCTCTGGAGAGCTCAACACCTACTCAATGCCTTCATGTGTGTGCACGCACGAGAGAGAGAGAGAGAGAGAGAGAGAGAGAGAGAGAGAGAGAGAGAGAGAGAGAGATGAAGAGAGCAAGAAGAAGAAGAGGTAAGCAATGAGATCCTCACCTACATGCACACACCACAGTCAAGTAAGCAAGCATAGATATACACAAGCTCACCACCATAGCCACAAGAGAGTGAGAGAGGGAGAGAGAGAGAACTCAATTGTGATATTGGGATTGTCCCTTTTCATATTTCATAAGTTACTTATATACATAAGCTCTCTTTTAAAACAATGGCTGACTGCCCATTCTATAATTGGGGGCCCAAAACTAATTATTCTAGCTCTATGTGCACTAAGGCTCATTCTCATGGCTGGCATTACACAAGTTGTAAGTTTAGTCATCCCATATATCTTTTACATGAAGTGCTTAGCATAGTTACATCAAAATGAGTTACATGAAGCGTAACCACACTTTAAAAATATTATTAACCAGTGTGGTTAACACTCGCAAATCTATCACCAACTCTTGCTTCATCCTAACCTCTACCACATTCTCTTTGGTTAGCCTTCCACCCTTGGGACCATCCCACAACCACCTCCCCACCATGACATGCTCAGGGATGCGATAAATTAGTGTCTTATGGACCATCACATTCCACCATAATTGACCCATGATTCCACCTAGTACTTTAGACATCTAAACGCACTAGTGGGTCGAGCTTATCAGCCATGTAGCCAAAACTTCCAAAAGTGTCACATCCTCTAACAACAAAAAAGGCCAAGATGCATAAGTCAGGGAAGAGGAGCAAAATCTTAGCCATTCCCACAACTATTGCTTCAGGCTACCCGTGAGAATGATGTCAAGCTCAAAGCCAACCTTAAGAAGGCTACCCGTGAGAATGATGTCAAGCTCAAAGCCGACCTTAAGAAACCTACATCGCCTTCAAAATGAGGAGGAGCTAGCCCACACTCATAAGCAAGACATGGATGCCCTGAGACTTCAATACCAAACCCTAGAGAGATGACCAAGATTATGGCAGCCCAAGCACATGAAGCCCAAAGAGATCAAGTCCTAGAAGCACTCAAACAACCTAAAGCCAAAGAGACCCAAGTGTTCTCTGCAACTAACCAATTTGTAACAAAGGAGTGTGACGTTACCCTCACCACACAACACATGATGCAAATAAAGCTCTCCCTAAATTCCTTGAGAAGTATAATTATTACGAGACTGATAGGTAACACTAAAAGGTCAGACTAGGAAAGATTATTTATATGTAAAAGGTCGCATATAAATAAGGCTCAAGGGATTTCAAATAGCAAATACCTAAGAAATGGTTAATAGGAATTAAAGTTAAAGTAAAAAGGGAAGTAGATGGTGCACAATGGAAGCTCAAGGGACACACGGGTAGTTGAAGAGGCATTGGACAAGGAAAAGACAATGTCTAGCCAATGAAAGGTCAAGGGGCTGAAGTTGGAAGGTCATGCACCATCTAGGCCTATATAACCACTAGGTAGAATACTTTTACTCTCTTATGCTAGAGCACGCTTATAATCATTAATAGAAATCTTGTTTAAAGATATCTAGCTTTTCCTTTTAAATCAAACTTAAACAAGTCTTTAACTTAGAATAAGTTCTCTTTTATAAGTATTTCAGCTAGAGAAACACTTCCTTTAGTAGAGGAATATTACTTCCTCGTTCACATGCCTTTAAACTCCCTTTCTACAAGAGAGTATCTTTTCTTTTAAGAACACCTACTATCCATGTAAGTGTCATTACACCATACAAATATGACATGGTGTTCAACGTTATGTTCCCCTTAGACTAATGACGTTGACTTTAACACCTTCTTCTAAGATGAATACTTTATTTTGGTTAATGCTAAACATGAGGACAAACCAATATGATTATGTCCACCAACTTTGCATATGTCAGAGGCTTGTATGTAGTTAATGACTTTTCATGGCTCTTTTTTACTTCTCGAGTGTCATGATCACTCAGAAACTTTACCTGATTACCATCAACCTTTTTCTAGTGCACACTTATATACAGTTAACTAGAACCAATCTTACGAATAACCTCCTTTCTGTGAGACACAATTCCCAAATAAGATTGTTCTATTACCTTTTAATACCTTACGTACTAGTTGACTGACCTTGCATACCATAAGCAATGAAGACTAAAGTAACCATTTACTCCCTTGGCCAATTCCTTTACTTCTCGACCGTCGACTCAATCGAGAAATTCTTTTGGATGAGACAACCTCAACCTTGCTCGGGCAACTCCTTTTAATTACTTGTACGTTGGCATAGCACACATCACTAGGCATCCCATTCCACCTAGTTGCTCCCAAGTACCTTAAGTAACCGGTTATTAATAGTAGACCCTGCCTTTTAAAAGTTTGGACATCCTTAAATTTGGATCTAGGCAATAACTTCTTTTTTGTTACACTTCAATAATAAGTGAAACAATGTCCACATAGACATTTCTTTTTATTTGTAGACCTTTTACAAGCAACTTATTTGCTTGATAACTTTTATGCATATAAAGAAACAATTATAGGGTTCCTTATACCATGTCTACCATTATGGAATCCATGAGCATAACCACTTGTTATTGTGCCTCTTTAATATGGTCACCTTTTCTTTTCACAAATGAGTACGTCTCATTACAAGCACATACTCATACCTTTACGATATAGCTAAAGCAAACATCACTTTATTATGTCACCACCATGAGAATTTATAGTCTTTCCTTTTTTCCAAGGAATAGACTCTTATTTATAGACATAGACAAGCCGCATTTACCAAGCATTAACTATCTTTACCGTCCCGAATCAACATTGGTAACATGTTTTGTTCATGACCCAAAGTGGTACTTTTCGATGAGTCATACCTTTAAACGAATCTAAAAAGATTACGTTTGAGACACCGTGAGGACCATTCATTAAGGTTGAACTTTGTAAATAAAGTTATTTAATAATAGATGTGAATTATACTCCATTATGAGCCAACTCACCTAAATCAAGATCAAACGCTACAGTTATCACTAACCTTTATGTGCTTGTACACAACATAAACACTAAAAGAATTCAACCTTAAAGTGTTTGTATGTGCAATACTTAAAAATCAATATTTCTCTTTAGATAACCTTTTGAACTCAATGAACAATCAACGATCAAAGGAATATCCCCTTAAGTAACAAACTTCTTCGGAAAGGTAAAATCTCATTGGAATGTGTTCATACTGAGCACATGACATAACTTTTGATATTGAAGTCTGATACTAACTAACAACAAACATAAACCGTGTTTGCTCAATATGTTAGCCACATAACATTGTAAAAGACCCTCGACCATAAATTTCCAAAGGAATATGATTGACAATGTAGGATCTTATGATACGAATTCACAAACCAACTTATTTGATGTGAACTCAACATAACATAACACAAACATACATGTGATATGCATAAAAATATTTAAACTTTAGGGCCAACAACTTTATGTCCATTTGAAAACCCAATTGCATTGGTTTCTTAACCATGCAAAAGCTCGTTTACTGTGCAACAAGGGTACTACACTGAGACATGTAGACTATGACTCAAATGAGTTGCTTGGACATAAATCAAAGACTTGAAAAACAAGTCCTCAACTAAACTTTGAAATAGTTTGAAATTTGTCGACACAATACATAAAGAGAGTAGGGGAAAATTTATTGTCCATAACTTTCCAGTGCTATGTCAATAGTGCACCCTTAACTTCATAAAAAAACATTAACTATTGATTACCACTAGCACTTCACTAGTAATCAACAAACTTAACTGGTGTTCTTACACCCACTAGTCAACTATATTGAAACATGTGACCAATCATTCTTCATACACTTGATGCAAGCATGAAAAACATATCTATGCTTCTAATCACATGTTGAAAGCACATAATATTAAATTTCAATCTCATGCATGACCCATATATGCATTCTTATGTAGATGCTCACTTGCAAAAACTCAAAATGTCCACACGAGGCCAGTACCAAAGTAACTAGAGCAAGAAGCTCAAATAATCAAGTGTGAAACACACCAGACCCATACATCCCTGTTACCATATTATAGTAGTGATGTGTGTGAACACACTTAGGACCGCCGGGGCACTTTTTCCCTCACTAGGAGGTTTTTTCCCACGTGCATTGTATATACGCCCATTATCTTCTAGGGCTTGTAATCTTTCATTTTTGGCACTCATAATACACTACTGTGTTGTGCTCAAGCTTCCTCATCTTCTTGAAGTTGTGTGTGCATTCCTGCAACCCTAATTCCAACAATTGGTATCAGAGCAGGCTTCCTCCTCCCGGGCAGCATCACCGACACCTGCCGCTTCATCTCCTCCGATTGCGACGAGGTTTCACGAGCGTCTGCAGGTTAGTATATGCCGTGGGCGAGCCCGTAGGGCTCGTTCGTTTCAGAATTTTGATCTGAAGTCATTTCGCCCTCCGTTTTTGCATTCCAAGTACTGCGCAGGCAAAATCGTCCTACTGTGCAGATTTTCTGTCAAGATTAAAATCTGTAGGACAGGTGCCCATTCGTCTGTTTTGGGCTGTGCTACATAGCACAGGTCGATTTTATACAGGTTTACCTCTTACAGACAGCATTTACATCTAGTAGTACAGTCATTGGCCATGGCTGACAACAATGATGTATTCCGCATGTTGGCTGCTGAGGATAAGTTGGATGGCACCAACTATCCATTGTGGGCATATATGATGCGACATGTATTGGTAGCAAAGGGGTTATGGAACATTGTGCAGGGTATTGATGCACGTCCTATTGTGGCTGGGAATGCTGCAAACACATCAAAAACAGGTACTGTTGATGATGGTGCAGGCACAAGTGCTGTAGCAGCTGTTCGAGAACCACCACTTTCAGCAGAGCAGATTCGTTGGGATGGTAGAGATGCGCAGGCTCATGCCTTGATTGCGCTGTCTGTCAAACGTACCATTATCCCACATATTCGCTCCTGCAGGACTTCTAAGGATGCTTGGGATGTACTTGCCACATTGTATCAGGCAAGAAATGAGGCTCGTGTTGCTTACCTCCGAAAACAGTTGGAGAGTGAGCATATGAACGAAGGTGATTCTATGGATAGCTTTTTGACAAAGATCAAGGATTTCAAAGAGCAGCTCATTTCTGCAGATGAAATCCTGTCAGACAGTTCACTTGTGCAGACTATTTTGAATGGTCTACCAGATTCTTATCAGGGTTTTGCTTCCACTCTTCGCTTGATGATGAAAGGCAATCCCAATGCCTTATCATTTGAGGAGTTAGTTTCTGTTTTGCTGCAAGAAGACCAGTCAAGGCAAAACAGGAATATTATGCGTGTCGCAGATCAAGCTTTCGTTGCTAGTCAGAGAAGCGGGAAAGGTAAAGCTGGCTTTTCTTCTAGTAAGCAGAAATCTGCAAATGCTGCGCAACCAAAGAAGGAAGACAAAGATGAGAAGAAGGGTGACAAACAGAAGACATTTTGCAAGTACTGTAAGGGAAATGATCATGTCATCAAAGCGTGTCCTAAGCTGGCTGCGAAAGAGGCTAAGAAGAAAGAGGCTGGTATGGCTGTTGCAGATGCCTCTCCTTCTAACAATGAATCTGCTAATGTTGTTCAAGATACAGAATGGGCATTCAATGCGCAGTGCAGTTATGACCCATCTTTGCATGACACATGTATGTCTGCAGTAGATTCAGATGTATGGTACTTTGACAGTGGTGCCACTAAGCATATCACCTCGCAGCGCAGTTTATTCACTTTCCTTGAGTCTGCTCCCACAGGGAATACTGTCACTTGTGCCAATAACTCCTCTTATCCCGTTAAAGGAGTTGGACAGATTGTGCTGAATGTTGCAAATTGCAACACCTTTACACTTTTTGATGCATTGTATGTGCCAGGGATCAAAAAGAATCTGCTGTCAGTCTCCGCATTTGCCAAAACAGGTTTGGTTGTAAAATTTGTGGATGACAGATGTACTGTTCATGATCTCTCTTGTGGTGACATCATTGTAGCATCTGGTTCACTATGTCGAGGGCTGTATAAGCTCAATATGGATGGCAAATGTGTAGAGGATTCAGCATGTGCTATTATGGATACGCAGGCTATTTCAAATGCAAAACTGTGGCATGCACGTTTTGGTCATCTGAATTTTGCAAGTTTGCTGCGCCTGCAGAAATCTGAAATGGTGTCTTCTTTGCCTAAGCTTGAGGCACCTGTCAAGCATGTTTGTGAGGGCTGCATATTGGGTAAAATGCAGCGTGCTTCCTTTCCCAAAGATGGATCAGTGAGAGCTGAACGCAGATTGCAGCTTGTTCACAGTGATGTTTGTGGTCCCATGCAAACTCCATCATTTGGAAACTACCTTTACTTCGTGACTTTCATTGATGATTTTACCAGGCATGCATGGGTATATCCTTTGAAGGCAAAGTTCGAAGTGTTTTTGTGCTTCAAACAGTTTTTGGTTATGGCTGAAAATGTGTCAGAAAGTAAGATGGGCACCCTCCGTTCAGATCGAGGGGGGGAGTATATGTCTTCAGAATTTAATGCATTTCTGGCTGAGCGTGGGATAAAACACCAATGTACAGTGCCGTATACACCGCAGCAAAATGGTGTGGCTGAGAGAAAAAACAGGTCTCTCATGGAAATGGCAAGATGTATGGTTAAGAGTCAAAGTCTACCACATGGTTTTTGGCTTGAGGCTGTCATGTGTGCCACTTATGTACTAAACAGGTGTCCCACCAAAGCATTACAGGTTGTCACTCCATATGAGGCTTGGCATAGCCGCAAGCCATCTGTTGGCCATTTACGTGTTTTTGGTTGCCTGGCATATGCATTAGTGCCTGTGCAACATCGCAGAAAATTGGATGACAAAGCTGTCAAATGTATTTTTGTTGGATATAGTGCTGAGAGCAAAGGCTATCGTTTGTATCATCCACAGACAAAGCGCATTTTGGTTAGCCGTGATGTTGTATTTGTGGAAGATGCAGTTCAGCCCTTGGTTTCATGTACTAAGGAGACAGATATCAGCTCACGTGATGTCTATGATACATTGTTGCCTCTTTTCAGTGGTGCACAGTCAAGTGCAATACCTCATGAGGCAGTTTTTCAGCCTATGCAGGTTTTAAATGATGGCACAGATCAGCCTATATCTGATGCAGATGTGCATGATGCACTTGAGGATGAGAGACAAGAGATTGAGGGCTCTAGGAACATGCCTAGATGGCTGGTGCAGACTTTGCGTGACAGCAAGTTGGATGCCCCTTTGTCTAGTCGCACTCGTTCTGGCTCTCATGGTGCCTCTTATGCGTCAGATTGTTATGCATTGGCTGTTTCTAGTATGTGCGATGAAAGTGAGCCTGTTTCATTTGATGAGGCACAAAGTTCAGAAAATTGGATGGCTGCTATGCAAGCAGAATACGATGCTATTATGAAGAATAGTACATGGTCTTTATGTGACTTGCCCCCTGGCAAGAAGGCCATTGGCACTAAGTGGGTATACAAATTGAAGCGTAAGCCTGATGGCACAGTGGATCGCCATAAGGCTAGGCTTGTTGCAAAAGGTTATGCTCAAGAGAAGGGCATTGATTTTGATGAGACTTTTGCTCCCACATGTCGTATGACCACTGTTCGTAGCATCTGTGCATTAGCAGCTCATAATGGTTGGAATGTACATCAGCTGGACATAAAGACTGCGTTCTTAAATGGAGATTTGCATGAGGAGGTGTATGTATCGCAGCCTCGTGGTTTTGTTCAAAGAGGGCAGGAAAACAAAGTGTGCAGGTTAAAAAAGGCTTTATATGGTTTAAAGCAAGCTCCACGAGCTTGGTATGAAAAAATACATGCATATTTGACTGCACATGGGTTTCAGAATAGTCCAACAGAAAGCACTTTGTATGTTAAACGTGTGGATGGTGTACATCTAATCATTGCTCTCTATGTCGATGACATGCTGCTCACAGGACCAAATGAGAGTCATATTGCTGATTTTAAGGCTGATTTGAATGCCTCTTTTGAGATGTCAGATTTGGGGCATTTGCATCATTATTTGGGGATACAATTTAAGCAGTGTGATGGAGGTATTGCTTTGTGTCAGACAAAGTATATTGAAACATTGTTGCGGAGATTTGGCCTTGAAGACTGCAAGCCTATTGCTACTCCAATGGAGACAGGTTTGAAGTTGAGTCTTCATGATGCTGGAGATCACTTTGATGTCACACTCTATCAGACAGCTGTTGGTTGCCTCATTTATGTATGCATTACGAGGCCAGACATTCAATTTGCAGTCTCACAGGTGAGCAGATTTATGCATAGCCCAGGCATTAAGCATTGGCAGGCAGTGAAGCGTATCTTTCGCTATTTGAGTGGTACTCGGCATCTTGGGTTGTTTTATCCCAAGGGGGGATCATTGCCGCCAGATTTACATGTTTTTTCAGATTCTGACTGGGCTGGTTGTTATGACACACGCGTGTCCACGAGTGGTTTTTGCTTCATGCTTGGAAGCTCATGCATATCATGGTTGAGCAAGAAGCAGCCTACTGTGGCCACTTCTAGTTGTGAAGCTGAGTACAGGGCAGCTTTCACAGCTACGGTTGAGTGTGTGTGGCTCAGACGCCTTATGGCTGATTTGGGTGTTGGGCAGCCATCTGCCACCACCATCTTCACTGACAGTCAGAGCGCATTGGCAGTTGCGCGGAACCCAGTGTTCCATGCTCGTACGAAGCACATTGAGGTGCACTACCATTATGTCAGGGAGAGACTCTCTGCAGGAGAGATCAGTTTGGCTTATGTGCCAACACAGGATAACCTTGCAGACCTTTTTACAAAGGCTCTGCCTCGTGAGAAGTTCGAAGCTTTTCGCAAAGCTTTGGGCTTACTCCCTTTTGTGGATTCGTCCACATAGCTAGACACTTCCCTATACATGAGTGCTAGCTCTTGTTCACCGCATCACTCCAGGGGGGATTTGTTACCATATTATAGTAGTGATGTGTGTGAACACACTTAGGACCGCCGGGGCACTTTTTCCCTCACTAGGAGGTTTTTTCCCACGTGCATTGTATATACGCCCATTATCTTCTAGGGCTTGTAATCTTTCATTTTTGGCACTCATAATACACTACTGTGTTGTGCTCAAGCTTCCTCATCTTCTTGAAGTTGTGTGTGCATTCCTGCAACCCTAATTCCAACAATCCCAAGCCCATCACACTCAAACACATACATCACCGAGTGTAAAATACGTACATAAGACCTTCTGCACGTAATGGTTCTTGGTGATCTACAAAACTTAAAAATATTAATATGACACAAGTCATATGAACAAATTCATTTTATGGCCCCATCATACGCAAGAATTTGCAAACAAAAATGAGCACCAACCTCTTTACTCCACGCTCCTCGATGAAGACTTTGATGAAAAAAGATTCTTCCCGTGCCCATCAAGCATAAAGCATAAAGTGTACTGCGTGTGACTACGCACACAAATCATCCTAACTCTCTCAACTTGGTCGTCGTAAGCTATGTTACAAACAACCTTAGAATGGGCAATTGGGACTATGATTTGCAAGAAACCAATGCATGGGTGTACCTTTTTTGCAATTATGCGGTCTCCAATTTTGAACGTGGGATACATCTATTGCAATGGGATGAATCTTGGTTCAGCTACAAACAATTCCAACAAAAGCCATGCTTATTTTGCAAGCCACATTCATCATCTCGACTATCATCTGCGCATGGATTCATGCCATTGGATCCATTGGAATTATTGCCATTGTAGTAGCTGTCGCCATGGCCAACCTCAACCCATGGAGGATCCACATCGTCGTCTTTTGCACATGAAAATCCTCTATTATGCATGGAGGTAGCATTGATGGAAGCTCGATGGTGGCCAACCCATGGAGGATCATCATCATCATCTTTTATTGATGAACACCCTATGTGATCCATGGTATTGAAGGAAGCTCGAAAAAAACTCATGGCATGGAAACCATTTGATGCCTTGAAAGAGAGAAAGATTGGCACATCTTCGTATTCCAGAAGAGCCATATCCACCAAAAGGTGGGTTGCCTTAACCATGTGTTGTTTTGGAAAGCCCGAAAGCTTTTCCCGTCCTTATCGAGGGAGATGCTAATCTGCTCTCCATCCATTGAGCAAGCCTTTATGCATCCTCTGTGGTTTTGCTACTACTGAAATTGTGCCGTTGTGGTGGCTATGAATGCGGCAATGTTGCACTCGATTCATAGCATGTTTGTGGCTACTGCATGCATGGCACTGTAGCTAAGTCTACCTATAGTAGGTCTCTCATATGAAACTCCACGTTACTAGCCAAGTAGAAGGGTTAAAAACACTCGTAGTAGTTGATTTGAGGCATAAAAACTTTGATAGTTTAATGTTGGTAGTAGTGGTGAAAGAAGAAAGAGAGTATGGGGGGAGGTAATAATTATATATATATATATATATATATATATATATATATATCATTATCTCTTTATATATATGTATGTATAAATATGTGTATATAATACATATACAGATACATAGATACATACATGTGTGTGTGTTTTTGAATTTTACAAATAACATATCTATAGCCGATCCCAAAGATTTCGAGAACCCAAACAATCTTGATAAATGAAATGCTTAACATGATTATAAAACAAAAGTATTGCTAATCATGTTATCAATATTACGAGACAGTATCTCAAGTAGTACACCATGTGTCCAAGAGCTTAAACTGCGAGATATTTGAGAGGGTAGAACCTGTTACAAACAGATAGTTAGCTTATGTGTGTCTTACAGGTGTCTTAGGCCCTACCACATGTTATAGATGTCACTCAAGTACCCCAAAGTTTAAGCTAAAGTTGGGTCAATTAGTCCCAAAATAATCCAATCGCAAGTCCATTCAAAAATTCGGATAGATACCCTGTAGACCAATAATGTAATCCTCCATAAGAAATTCATAACAATCCACAAAGTGGATAGACATATATATCTTCATACCTATGCCCTTATACCTATGCAAGTCATCAGCACTCTAGATAGGCATCAC